>NC_088243.1:13444443-13681943 GCF_036934945.1 Oncorhynchus masou masou | reverse complement strand
TTGACTCTATCTCTCTCTTCCTTCATCTCCCTCCATCCTTTTCTCCCTCCCTCCCTCCCTCCCTCCCTCCCTCCCTCCCTCCCTCCCTCCCTCCCTCCCTCCCTCCCTCCCTCCCTCCCTCCCTCCCTCCCTCCCTCCCTCCCTCCCTCCCTCCCTTTCTGCCTCCCTCCATCCCTCCCTCCCACTCGGTACTTATTAGCATGGAAAGTGTTACAACATACATTGTCAAAGCAAACATATAGACAGATATCAAATCAATAATAAGAAAAATAATAATACTCAATGAGTAGTAATGATTAACAGGACTGTACAGTAAGAAATGAATGTGGACAATAATGAAATTGTGAGAAAGACACAGGAAGCAAAGTTATTGCTGTGGTTGGTCATTCCACTGGCTGTCCCTAGGGGAATGGCTGTCCCTACGGGTATGGCTGTCCCTACAGGTATCGCTGTCCCTACGGGTATGGCTGTCCCTACAGGTATGGCTGTCCCTACAGGTATCGCTGTCCCTACGGGTATGGCTGTCCCTAGGGGAATGGCTGTCCCTACGGGTATGGATGTCCCTACGGGAATGGCTGTCCCTACGGGTATGGATGTCCCTACGGGTATGGCTGTCCCTAGGGGAATGGCTGTCCCTAGGGGAATGGCTGTCCCTACGGGTATGGATGTCCCTACGGTATGGCTGTCCCTAGGGGTATGGATGTCCCTACGGGTATCGCTGTCCCTACGGGTATGGCTGTCCCTACGGGTATGGATGTCCCTACGGGTATCGCTGTCCCTACGGGTATGGATGTCCCTACGGGTATGGCTGTCCCTAGGGGTATCGCTGTCCCTACGGGTATGGATGTCCCTACGGGTATGGCTGTCCCTACAGGTATGGCTGTCCCTACGGGTATGGCTGTCCCTACGGGTATGGCTGTCCCTACAGGTATGGCTGTCCCTATGGGTATCGCTGTCCCTACGGGTATGGCTGTCCCTACAGGTATCGCTGTCCCTACGGGTATGGCTGTCCCTACGGGTATGGCTGTCCCTACGGGTACGGCTGTCCCTACGGGTACGGCTGTCCCTACGGGTACGGCTGTCCCTACGGGTACGGCTGTCCCTACGGGTATGGCTGTCCCTACGGGTATGGCTATCCCTATGGGTATAGCTGTCCCTACGGGTATGGCTATCCCTACGGGTATGGCTATCCCTATGGGTATAGCTGTCCCTACGGGTATGGCTATCCCTACGGGTATGGCTGTCCCTACGGGTATGGCTGTCCCTATGGGTATGGCTGTCCCTACGGGTATGGCTGTCCCTACGGGTATGGCTGTCCCTATGGGTATGTCAAGACTCTACCTGTATTCTGCAGATAATATGGCAAAAAGGGGGATTTCTCCCAATACATGCAGGATTTTCTCCTTTTCTGTTTTGTTTTCAAAATATTTGAAGAGAAGAGTGTCCGTAAGTCTATATAGTTCTGTCAGTGTAGGAGAAAATGCAGCTCTTTCCATACCTGTCTCTGAGTGCAGAATGAGTACAACCTGTCATCTCTGGGGAGCCAGATGTGTCTGTGACGGCCGGTTTCTATGGATAGGCTGTGCTCACTGAGTCTCTAGATAGACAGTGTTTTTCTCCGTTTTCTATCAGTCACGGTGGTTAGATGTACTGTCTATTTAGAGCAAAATAGAATTTAAGTTTACTAAGATTTTTTTGTGGTCTTTCCAATAGGTGATATATTTTTATTTTTGCTTTGTGATGGTTGGGCCAGATTTGTTTTCTGTCTTTTAACTGAAACCCCACCCCACACACACAAACACACACACACACACACACACACACACACACACACACACACACACACACACACACACACACACACACACGCACACACACACACACACACACACACCGAGGCTTTGAAAGCACAGGGTCAGCCCTGGGAGTAGTTGTAGTTAATTGCCTTGCTCAAGGGCACAACGGCAGGATAATCCCGTATATCCAGATGTTTAATTAATATTATGATCGTTTCAGTCTATCCCACTTGTAGATAACAATACCCCATAATGAAGGGACAATCAAAATTCATTAGCCATTAAATAGCTGTCATCCTACACTACAGATGTACTTTCTGAATTTGACCAGTTTCTCACAACTGGAAAATAATCCTGCCACTCCAGGAAATCTTAATTTTTTATGTCCATTGAAGTTAACGGACAGATTTGTAGGGGTTGATAAATTATTCGTTCGGGAAAATCTAGTCTGACATTTTTAAGTAGAAATGCTAAACTTTCAAAGCACTTTTAAACCTCACAAAAATACACTACAATATGTTTAGTTTAGTTTAGAGTTTATTCGTCACATGTGCAGGGTCACAGATGTAATTGCAGGGTACAATGAAATTCTTATCTCCAAGCATCAACAATGCAGGTCAAGAGAAGTGAATGGGAAAATAATAATAACAACAATATTTACAATTGTAACAATGATAAATGTCCATTGGGCGGTTGGGGCAGGGTAAATATCAGTTGGTTTGGGGGGTGTAAAATATCCTTAGGAGGAGCAGCAGAGGGGGTAGGAAGTCTGAGGGACAGGAAGGTACAAGGGGAGCAGGTAGCTGACTAGTGGTGGCTATTTAGCAGCCTGATGGTCTGGGGGTAGAAGTTATTGGCCAGTCTGACAGTTTTTGGAAGAGGGTAGAACAGGCCTTGTCTCGGGTGGCTGAGGTCCCTGATGATGTTCTTGGCCTTCCTGTCCGTCAGAGTTCCTACCTTCTCTCTGTAGGTCGTCTCGTCGTTGTTGGTAATCAGGCCTACTGACGTGTTGTCAGCAAACTTGATGATGGAGTTGGAGAGATCAAATTAAGATAGTGTATCTGTATGTCCACAGAACAGTGCCATTGGCTAACCCTCGGTTACTATAACAGCAGACAGAGCTGGCATGTAGGTTATGTTTTAATAGGGTCATCTGACACTGTCTCGTTGGGCCACAGCCCCCTGTCCCATCTCCATCTTCCTTCCCTCACATTCACCATCTGGGCTCTGGCCTGAGTTGCATGCTTTTTGTATATATACCGCCCCCCCCCCCCCACACACACACACACACACACAAACACACACACACCCCACCAGCTAATTACAGTGTCAGTGCAGACATCTGTAAAGGCTGGCCCTTCTGATTCAGGAGGGGGGGGTTACAACAATGTTGCTCTGTCTGGTTACAGCTATGTTGCTCTGCCTGGTTACAGCCATGTTGAGCTGCCTGGTTACAGCCATGTTGATCTGCCTGGTTACAGCCATGTTGCTCTGCCTGGTTACGGCCATGTTGATCTGCCTGGTTACAGCCATGTTGATCTGCCTGGTTACAGCCATGTTGATCTGCCTGGTTACAGCCATGTTGCTCTGCCTGGTTACAGCCATGTTGATCTGCCTGGTTACAGCCATGTTGATCTGCCTGGTTACAGCCATGTTGCTCTGCCTGGTTACAGCCATGTTGATCTGCCTGGTTACAGCCATGTTGCTCTGCTTGGTTACAGCCATGTTGCTCTGCCTGGTTACAGCCATGTTGATCTGCCTGGTTACAGCCATGTTGCTCTGCTTGGTTACAGCCATGTTGATCTGCCTGGTTACAGCCATGTTGCTCTGCCTGGTTACAGCCATGTTGATCTGCCTGGTTACAGCCATGTTGCTCTGCTTGGTTACAGCCATGTTGCTCTGCTTGGTTACAGCCATGTTGCTCTGCCTGGTTACAGCCATGTTGCTCTGCCTGGTTACAGCCATGTTGATCTGCCTGGTTACAGCCATGTTGCTCTGCTTGGTTACAGCCATGTTGCTCTGCCTGGTTTCAGTGTTTTACTCACATGGAGACTCCAATATCGCAGTAACACTGTCATAGAGGGAGCGGTTGTTAAACGGATATTGATGGACAAATTCAATATGGTGATATCAATGGCCATGATACCTCAGCTCTCCCTCTGTGAGGATATGGACATGTGAAGCTCCGTTGGTAGAGGTGCTTGTCAAAGTCAGTATAGTGGATTGATTCCCGAGAAACGCCATACGTAAAACACGTGCACACGTCAGTCGCTTTGGATGTGTCTGCTCAGTGGCATATTGTATTATATTATTTAATCAAATTTCAGGTTGGATTCTGCTGCCACCTGCCACTAAACCATACGTATGTTTTTAGTAGAGACCTGGGGGCTTTCCTGACAATGAGCACACAATCAAATGAAAATAAATGTGTCTAATGCTCACTAGGCTGTAGGATTGGCTAACCAGATGGACCTAATCACCATCATTATGTTGTTTTATTACCCAGGGTGACTGGGGCACTGGGTTAGTACAAATCCTGTTCCCTGCCTTCCTGCCAAATCACCACCCTCCTTTTGGGGGGTACTAAACTGACACTGGGCTACCCGTACAGAACGATAGCAGCAACACCAGCTACATTTGCTTGCGTCCCAAATTGCACACTATTTTCAATATAGTGCACTACCTTTGACCAGGGCCCATTATGTAGGGAATAGGGTGCAAAACACTATCAACTATAGGGTGACGAAACAATCACTGTTTAAGAACATCTCTCGCTGTCTTAGTCCCTCTGTCATCTCGCAACATTTAAGTGATAGTGCGTAACACTTAACTAAAGATCTCCTGCACAGAAAGCAACAACGTAAGCAAGGTAGCCTAGTGGTTAGAGCGTTGGACTGACGAGGTAAAGATCTGTCGTTCTGCCCCTGAACAAGGCAGTTAACCCACAGTTCCTAAGCTGTCATTGACAATAGGAATTTGTTCTTAACTGACTTGCCTAGTTAAATAAAAAGGTCTTGTTTCACAGTCATTCTCTCAGGCAGAGACTGACCATTCGCCTTTTTGATACTGAGCCCAGATGAGTGAAGCCAAACTTTTGTACTATGCTGTCCTGTTTATTCAATCACCATGGTTACTGGAACATTGTTGAAAATAACGTATCAGAGCCAGCATAGTATGGGTCGGCCCTATAGTCTGAATGTGAACCAAGCCTGGCGACATATAAGGAAGTTGTTATGTAATAGGTAGTCAGTAAGGAATTAGTTGGCAACACTTTAAAGTAACTATCATGAATACACTATTGATAATGTATTTATAAAAAAGTACTTCATTATGTGTAAACATTTATACACATTATAAGTCTTCATTCATACACCACCCCAGGCGAACATAATTATAAAGTGTTACCAAACAGTTGTGTAATGTGTAGCACTAATATCCGATGGATGTTAAGGCATGAACTGTTATTTTGTGCTGAGGCTGGTGGGTCTGGCATATAACCTAGGTGACCTGTCCGATTTCCCATGAGATGAACTAAGTGTTGACATCCCGCCGGGACTCCTGGGCCCAGGCCACATGATTATCTGGTCAGCACGCTGCCGTGATGGCTCACAGGGCCACTCAGAACACTCAGTCAATACAAGCCTGTAGCTGAACCACAGCGGCAGAGAGACACGCATGTACACATGTACACATCTTAATTTCATCCGTTTCTCACTGCGGGAAAATAATTCTGCAGCAACAGGAAATGTGAATTATTATTTGGATTATAATTAATGGACATTTTTGAATGGGTTGATACATTTTCCGGGAACGGCAAATCAAGTCTGACATTTTTAGGGGGAAATTACAAACTTTTAAAAACGTTTTAAACCTTGAAAAGACAACATTTAAACACAGAGCTCAACCACAGATATCATTTATCCCAACTGGCCACATCGACATGAGTTCCCATGACAACCCCATCACCATCTCAAGCAGCACATGCTTCCCCCCAATAGAACTACGGTTGGGATTCCAAATATCAATTCCTTTGAAACAGTTCGACTGCTTTTTGGATAGCAAACAGATTAGGCTCATACATTTTTTACATTTAAGTCATTTAGCAGACGCTCTTATCCAGAGCGACTTACATAGCAGGCTTGTTATTACATGTGTCACCACCAGATGTACAGCTGATCAGTGGCTCTGTGCTCTGGTTCTATGCCCTGGGGTGCAGGTTGCACGTGCAATGGCAAAGTACTAGAGAAGATCAAATGGGGCATCCTACTAGTATTGTGGCAGTCCTGATCTGACTGATGCTGCGGGTTGTGTTCATTAGGCACCAAACTGAGGCACCAGACTGAAACATTGAGATTCTATCTGTACTTTACCAATAACAAACGTTTGTTTTTTAGTTTTGACCCATTTTGCTACATTAAGGCCTAATGCACACAACCCTGGTCTGGCACATCCAAGGTTGATTGACAGATGTATTACACACATGTAACTCCCAACCTGCATCAGACTTGAGGTCCACAGCATCTGTGTGTGTGTGTGTGTGTGTGTGTGTGTGTGTGTGTGTGTGTGTGTGTGTGTGTGTGTGTGTGTGTGTGTGTGTGTGTGTGTGTGTGTGTGTGTGTGTGTGTGTGTGTGTGTGTGTGTGTGTGTGTGTGTGTGTGTGCGTGTGTGCGTTCGTGTGTGTGTGTCTGTGTGTGTGTCTGTCAGTAGCCAGTTGGCCAGTTCCCATGATGTCAAAACACAGCATGATAGTTAAACATGATATAGAGACCTTGAATAGTGAATCAGAACTGACAGAGCCAGGGAGCGAGAGGGAAAGAGAGGGAAAGAGAGTGAGAGAGCCAGAGAGAGAGAGAGAGAGAGAGAGGGAGAGAGAAAGGGAGGGAGGGAGGGTACAGAGAGAGAGAGAGAGAGAGAGGGAGGGAGGGTACAGAGAGAGAGAGAGAGAGAGAGGGAGAGAGAAAGGGAGGGGAGAGAGAGAGTGAGGGAGGGTACAGAGAGAGAGAGGGAGAGGGGGAGGGAGAGGGAGGGAGGGTAGAGAGAGAGAGAGAGAGAGAGAGAGAGAGAGAGAGAGAGAGAGAGAGAGAGAGAGAGAGAGAGAGGAAGGGTACAGAGAGGGAGAGGGAGAGTACAGAGAGAGAGAGGAAGGGAGGGAGGGTACAGAGAGGGAGAGGGGGAGGGAGAGGTAGGGAGGGTACAGAGAGAGAGAGAGAGAGAGGGGGGGGAGAGGAAGGGTACAGAGAGAGAGAGAGAGAGAGAGAGAGAGAGATGGCAGGGGGACAGAACATACAGTAATACAAGTACTGTACAGCACCTTCAGAAAATAGTCATACCCCTTGTTTTGTTGTGTTACAGCCTGAATTCATAATGGATTCAACATATAATTTCCCCCCACATCTACCCACCTCCAGCACCTAAGCACCTACAGTAATGGCAAAGGGCATTTGGGCAAGAAGGACCTTGGTCAGGGAGGTGACCAAGAACCAAATGGCCACTTCACAGAGTTCCTTGGCTGAGATGGGAGAACCTGCCAGAAGGACAACATTCTCTATATCACTTCACCAATGTGGGTTTATGTGAGAGTGGCCAGATGGAAGCCACGTCTGAGAAAAAGGCACATGGCAGCAGGCCTGGAGCTTGCAACAAGAAACGTGAAAGATTCTGAGAGCATAAGGCAAAATATTATGTCATCTGATGAGACAAAAATTCTGGAGAAAACCACCCATCTGTCCATCCCTACTGTAAAGCATGGTGGCGGCAGCATAATGCTATGGGGATGCTTTTCAGCAGCAGGGACGTGGAAACTGGTAAGGATAGAGGAAATAGTGAATGGAGCCAAATACAGGCAAATCCTTGATGACAACCTGCTTCAGAGTGAAAACGACCTTAGACTGAGGGCAAAGATTTACATTCCAACAGGACAATGACCTCAAGCATACAGCCAAAGCCACGCTGGAATGGCTTCAGAACAAGAATGTGATAGTCCTTGAGTGGCCCAGCCAAAGCCCAGACCTGAATCTCACTGAAAATCTTTGCATAGAATTGGAAGATTGCTGTTCCCCATCTAGTTTAACTGATCTTGAGAAAATCTGCAAGGAAGAGTGGGAGAATATCCCCAAATCCAGATGTGTTCAAATCTGATCAGACATACCGAAGAAGACTCAAAGCTGTAATGTCATTCTAAAAAGTATTGACTCAGGGGTGTGAATACTTACGTACATTTGATATTTCTGGATTTAAGTTTTCAATTTTCACAAATGTACTAAAACATGTTTTCACTTTGTCATTATGGGGTATTGTGTGTAGATGGGTGAGAAACATATATATTTAATCCATTTTGATTTATTTTTGCAACACAACAAAATGTGGAATAATCAGTCTAGGTTTAGGAATACTTTCTGAAAGCACGATGTGTGTCATTGTCCTGGCTTGGGGACTGGATCATGGAGTGTTAACACTCTAGTTCTTTGTTACCACTCTCTCTAGTGTACTGCATACAGTGCATTCAGAAAGTGTTCACGCCGCTTGGCGGTTTCAACATGTTGTTGTGTTACAGCCTGAATTGAAAATTAGATTTTGTGTTACTACAAACAATACCCCACATAATGTCAAAGTGGAATTATGTTTGTAGACATGTTTACACATCGATACACAGCTGATATGTCTTGAGTCAATAGGTATTCAACCCCTTTCTTATGACAAGACTAAATAAGTTCAGGAGTAAAAATGTACTGAACAAGTCACATAACAAGTTGCATGGACTCATTCTGTGTGCAATAATAGTGTTTGACATGATTTCTTAATGACTACCTCGCCACACATACAATTATCTGAAAGGTCCCTCAGTCGAGCAGTGAATTTCAAACAGATTCAACCACAAATACCAGGGAGGTTTTCCAATGCCTCGCTAAGAAGGAAACCTATTGGTAGATGGGTAAACATAAAAAAGCAGACATGAAATATCCCTTTGTCTATGGTGAAGTTATTAATGACACTTTGGATGGGGTATCAATACACCCAGCCAAAACAAAGACACAGGCGTCCTTCCTAACTGAGACCAATGGTAACTTTAAAACAGTTACAGAGTTGAATGGCTGTGATAGGAGAAAACTGAGGATGGATCAACAACATTGCAGTTACTCCACAATACTAACATAATTGACAGAGTGACAAGAATGAATCCTGTACAGAATAAACATGTGTGAAAACATGCATTCTTTTTGCAATAAGGCACTAAAATAAAACTGAAATCAACTTTATGTCCTCTATACAAAGCCTTTCCTTTGGAGAAAATCCAACGTCACTGAGTACCATTTTCATATTTTTAAGCATGCTGGTGGCTGCATCATGTTATAGGTGTGCTTGTCATCAGCAAGGACTAAGGAGTTTTTTGGGGGTGAGGGGGGATAAATGGAAACGGAATAGAGCTAAGCACAGGCAAACTCCTAGAGGACAGTCTGGTTAAATGATCAACAACCAACTTAACAGAGCTTGAAGAATTGTTAAAAGAATAATGTGAAAATATTGTACAATCCGGGGGTGCAAAGCTCAGAAAGACACACAGCTGTAATCTCTGCCAAAGGTGAAAGTTACATGCATTGCCTCAGGGGTTTGAATACTTATGTAAATTAAATATTTCTGTATTTCATTTTCAATACATTTACAAAAAGTTCTAAAAACATGTTTTCACTTTGTCAATATGGGGTATTGAGTATAGCTGGGTGATAAATTAAATCGATTTAATCCATTTTGAATTCAGGCTGTATCACGACAAAATGTGAAATAAGTCAAGGGGTGTGAACACTTTCTGAAGGCTCTGTACATGGGAATGCTTATTCTACCTCTGGTTCATTACTGTACCTTTTCAAAGATATCTTTTTTTCACCGTGTCCGTTCATGTATTCATCCAGTGGGTGGGAGGTGGGAAGTAGTGGGATCTTTTCTAGAGAAGGGAAATTTAGTTACATCTGAGTTACCCGAGGACCAGGCCGGAGGAATGATAAAAGACACAGGCTATACATTTACCAATTAGCCAATATATTGCATCAGAGCAATAGTGTGGCTACCTTCTTTTCCTAAGCAGTAAGGATCTGTCATTAGATGTTCCATTTCGGGGTCAAACTGAACATTGATATTCTCTCTCTCTCAGGCCTCCCGGATGGCGCAGTGGTTAAGGGCGCTGTACTGCAGTGCCAGCTGTGCCACCAGAGAATCTGGGGCAATTGGCCTAGCGTCGTCCGGGTTAGGGAGGGTTTGGCCGGTTGGGAAATCCTTGTCTCATCGCGCACCAGTGATTCCTGTGGCACAGAGCGCGCTAACCAAGGTCGCCAGGTGCACGGTGTTTCCTCCGACAGATTGGTACGACTGGCTTCGGGGTTGGATGGCGCTGTGTTAAGAAGCAGTGCGGCTTGGTTGGGTTGTGTATCGGAGGACGCATGACCTTCAACCTTCGTCTCTCCTGAGCCTGTACGGGAGTTGTAGAGATGAGACAAGATAGAGGCTACTAACAATTGGATACCACGAAAAAAAAAAGATATTCTCTCTCTCTCAATTCAATTCAAGAGGCTTTATGGGCATGGGAAACATATGGGCATGGGAAACATATGGGCATGGGAAACATATGGGCAATGGGAAACATATGGGCATGGGAAACATATGGGCAATGGGAAACATATGGGCAATGGGAAACATATGGGCATGGGAAACATATGGGCATGGGAAACATATGGGCATGGGAAACATATGGGCATGGGAAACATATGGGCATGGGAAACATATGGGCAATGGAAACATATGGGCATGGGAAACATATGGGCAATGGGAAACATATGGGCATGGGAAACATATGGGCAATGGAAACATATGGGCATGGGAAACATATGGGCATGGGAAACATATGGGCATGGGAAACATATGGGCAATGGGAAACATAAGGGCATGGGAAACATATGGGCATGGGAAACATATGGGCAATGGAAACATATGGGCATGGGAAACATATGGGCATGGGAAACATATGGGCATGGGAAACATATGGGCATGGGAAACATATGGGCAATGGGAAACATATGGGCATGGGAAACATATAGGCATGGGAAACATATGGGCATGGGAAACATATGGGCATGGGAAACATATGGGCAATGGGAAACATATGGGCATGGGAAACATATGGGCATGGGAAACATATGGGCAATGGAAACATATGGGCAATGGGAAACATATGGGCAATGGAAAAATAAAAGTGAAATAGTCAATAAAAAGTGAACAGTAAATATTACATTCACACAAGTTCCAAAAGAATAAAGACATTTAAAATGTCATATTATGTCTATATACAGTGTTGTAACATGTGCACATCTCCTTCTCGTTAGATGTCGGAGCCAGGGTCAGCCGGGTATTACAGCTGGTTACTGAACCAGTAAAACAGGCTTCATGTATCATTATGAAATCATCTTCTCTGCCTCAATGACTCCAGGTTCAGCCTGTATGAGCTCAGATTTAGATGTCAAGTGTAGAGAGGACACTTATAGGCCTATCTTTAGCGCACATGTCTGAATAAATGTCGACGCTGAACCTGATTGGATAGGAAAATGATAGGAAGGTTCATAATATCACAGCTTTTCTCTCCTTCACCAGGTCGACCCTCCAACCTCTGTCCTCTCTCTCCCACCCTCTCTTTCTCTTCCTATCTCACTGATGGGATCATCACAATCAATATGCATACTCCCTCTTCTCCCTCTGTTGATCTTTCTCTCACTTTCTCCTAGCTGCTCACTCATTTACCCAGCATTCTCTCTCTCTCTGACAACCTCACAATAGCTGTCTTCTACACTTTCCCCTCTCACTGTTTCTCTCTTTTATCTCTCTCCCCTCATCATAACCTTCATCAATCTCTCCAATCCCTCTTTCATCATCATGCTTATTTTTCATCACCTCGCTCATCAACGCAGCAATATTTCTCCCACAGGGCCAATCTTACTCTAACTTTTCAATGTGCATCTGTGTCTCTATCTCCCGTCTCTCTCTCTCTCTCTTTCTGTGTGTCTCTCTCTCTCTCTTTCTGTGTGTGTGTCTCTCTCTCTCTCTGTCTCTCGCTATCCTTTTCTTTCTTTCTACCTCTCTACCTCTATCTCCCCTCTCTCTTTCTCTCTCTCACACACACACACACACACACGCACACGCACACGCACACGCACACGCACACGCACACACACACACACACACACACACACACACACACACACACACACACACACACACACTCTCTCTCTCTTTCTGTCTTTTTCTTTCTCTCTCTCTTTCTCTGCTCCCAGTCTGTCAGTCAGTGAAAGAGCTGTCACTGAGATATCCCCTGTCTCCCCTCTCCCCAGGAACAGACAGACAGACAGGCAGGCAGGGACAGCGGTGTCACGCTGAGATAAAGAATCGCCCTGACGTGAGCAGACTCCAAAACGTCCCCCTCAGCCACCAAACTTTCTCCCCTCTCCCCTATCTCCTTTCCCCTCTCTTCACTCCCCTCACTCTTCTCCCCTCTCTCATGTCTCCTCTCTCCTCTCTCCCCTCACTCCTCTCTCCTCTCTCCTTTCTGTCTCTATCATCTACAACCAAAGAGACAAAGACTAAAGAAAAGGAGAGAGAGATGAGATGAAGAGAGTGGGAGAGATTGAGCTTAGGTCTTACAGTAGATACAGTGTGAGTGATTGTTTTCTAGGTTTAACCTCCTCACATCCTGTCATGATTCCATAACATACCAGACAAGGAGAGAGAGTCACTGGAGGGACAGTGGCATTACAATGGGGAATTTAAATTCCACGCTGTCTGCTTATTAATGTCATTCAGATTGATTTCTGTGGAGAGCATAGCCCTAGCACTCCGAAAAGCAGTGCTTCTAATAACGACCAATAAGTCGAAAAGTCAATGCCTTTAACCTAGATAAATACTTTTTTTACAACTTGAAATGTGAGAACTTTGCCTCCCCCCCAGTCAGTCGACACTGGCCAGAAATGTACACGTCCTTCAGGTGGTTCATTACAGGAAAGATATCGCTCTCTCCCAGACCTCCTCCTGAGAATTGTCCAGTTAAAAGCCTCTAGACGTTTAACTTTCCCTGTCTTTCAGCTTCGTACCGGTGGGGGAGGCTGCCTACAGGGCTCCACAGGGCTGAGGCTGATAGACGAGGGGGTGTTACACTTCTTCAGTTGCCTGTGGGCCTGCGGACAGTCATGTTCCACTGCTGAGAACAAGCAGATTGGATATATTATATCTCACAGTTGGAAGACTGGAGGACACGGCACCTCACCATCTCCTGCTGCTCAACTAGAAAGATATAAAAAGGAGAGGAGAGGCAGAGAGGAGAGGAGAAGGGAGGGGCAGAGAGGAAAGTAGAAGAGAGGATAGTGGTTGTCGAGAGTGGTTGTCAAGAAGTGGTTGTAGAGACAGTTGCTGTAGAGAGAGTGGTTGTAGAGAGTGGTTGTAGAGAGAATAGCTATAGAGAGATTAGCTGTAGAGAGAATGGTTATAAAGAGAGTGGTTGTAGAGAGTGGTTGTAGAGAGAGGTTGTAGAGTGGTTGTAGGGAGTGGTTGTAGAGAGGTTGTAGAAAGGTTGTAGAGTGTGGTTGTAGAGTGTGGTTGTAGAGAGTGGTTGTAGAGCGGTTGTAGAGCGGTTGTAGGGAGTGGTTGTAGGGAGTGGTTGTAGAGAGTGGATGTAGAGTGGTTGTAAAGTGGTTGGATAGTGGTGGTAGAGGGTGGTTGTGGAGTGGTTGTAGAGTGGTTGGAGAGTGGTTGTAGAGAGTACTTGTGGAGTGGTTGTAGTGTGGTTGTAGAGTGGATGTAGAGTGGTTGTAGAGTGTTTGTATAGAGTGGTTGTAGAGAGGTTGTAGAGAGTGGTTGTAGAGCGGTTGTAGAGCGGTTGTAGAGAGTGGCTGTAGAGTGGTTGTAGATTGGTTGTAGAGAGTGGTTGTAGAGTGGTTATAGAGTGGTTGTAGAGAGTGCTTGTAGAGTGGTTGTAGAGAGTTGTTGTAGAGTGGTTGTAGAACGTGGTTGTAGAGAGGTTATGGAGAGGTTGTAGAGAGTGGTTGTATAGAGTGTTTGTAGAGAGTGGTTGTAGAGAGTGGTTGTAGAGAGTGGTTGTAGAGAGTGGTTGTAGAGTGGTTGTAGAGGGTGGTTGTAGAGTGGTTACAGAGTGGTTGTAGAGAGTGGTTGTAGAGAGTGGTTGTAGAGAGAGTGGTTGTAGAGAGTGGTTGTAGAGAGTGGTTGTAGAGTGGTTACAGAGAGGTTGTAGAGAGAGTGGTTGTGGAGTGTGGTTGTAGAGAGTGGTTGTAGAGAGAGTGGTTTTAGAGAGAGTGGTTGTAGAGAGTGGTTGTAGAGAGAGTGGTTACAGAGTGGTTGTAGAGAATGGTTGTAGAGAGAGTGGCTGTAGAGAGAGTGGTTGTAGAGAGTGGTTGTAGAGAGTGGTTGTAGAGAGAGTGATTGTAGAGAGTGGTTGTAGAGAGTGGTTGTTGAGAGAGTGGTTGTAGAGTGGTTACAGAGTGGTTGTAGAGAGTGGTTGTAGAGAGTGGTTGTAGAGAGAGTGGTTGTTGAGAGTGGTTGTAGAGAGTGGTTGTAGAGAGAGTGGTAGTGGAGGGTGGTTGTAGAGAGTGGTTGTAGAGAGAGTGGTTGTAGAGTGGTTACAGAGAGGTTGTAGAGAGTGGTTGTAGAGTGGTTGTAGAGAGAGTGGTTACAGAGTGGTTGTAGAGTGGTTGTAGAGAGAGTGGTTGTAGAGTGGTTGTAGAGAGAGTGGTTGTAAAGAGAGTGGTTGTAGAGTGGTTGTAGAGAGTGGTTGTAGAGAGTGGTTGTAGAGAAAGTGGTTGTAGAGAAAGTGGTTGTAGAGAGTGGTTGTAGAGAGTGGTTGTAGAGTGGTTGTAGAGAGAGTAGTTGTAGAGAGAGGTTAAAGAAACAAACACAGCTTGAGTAAGATAATATAAAAAAGAGATTCAGATTTTCACACCGACTGTCTGTTGTCATGATGTTGGCCTGGGGGTGGGTTTATGACAGTCATATTTACCTCGTCCCCCCTTTTTCCTCTCTCTACCCTACTGAGGTTACATTTGCAAAACCCTTGGTTAACATAGAGATTGTGGGAACATCAGAAGGTGGGGGGAAATTAACTATATTCTGGTAATCCGACCAATTGGAACATATCCGGTGGTACTTAATGAATATGATGTCAGTTCGGTTGTCATCTGAGACATTCTCATCAATTATAAGATGACATAAACTCTACAGTGGAAAGTCTACACATCAGAGTTATCGGATTCACATGGAATATTGTTGTTCAATTGAAATGTTTGAATATGAAATGATTTGTGATGGGATGAAATGTGATTTTAGCTTCTAAAATGAGAGATTTGGGTTTTCATAAGACAGGGCTGCTCAATCAGTGGCCCACCCCTGTGAAGGGACATGGGCTATAAAACTTTTCAAACACACCCTCCTCTCCCTTCCTATATAAGCCCTTGACGACAATATAACCTACTGTTCCGATAATGTGAGGACGACGGTCCAATGTCAGAATGGTTCAGATAATAACTACAGAACGAAGCCAACATCAGCGTGAGCTTGGTTGCGAATGGTATGAACTTTGAACTCTTATTCACTACAGAAGTGATACCTCCTAGCCGTTGAGTTAGCAACAGCAGATGCAACGAGGGTTAGGAAGGAACAGACAGAGTATCCTGTCTATCACCCAACGACATTACTGCAACTTAACCAATTGACAACCAGACACATTCTTCAAAGGACTCGGTTTGGCAACACGGCCTTCCATCTACCACCAACCTACCGAAGCGCAGCTCAGAGTAAATATTTATTGCATTTTCCTTTTCCTTTTAGTTCGGCATTTAGTAAATAAATAATTAAACCCAATTTTGTATTGCAGATTCAAATTGTTAGCCAGGGTTTGTGCAGAAAACCAATAATTTACAACTTTCAGATGAGACTGAATTAAGACGACGATTGATATTGACTGCTATTGATGTAAAATATTATTAGGTCTTTAAGAGTTTATTCGGAAGCATGTCATATCACTTAATCCTCCATAGCCAAAGACACAACACTGTTATTTATGTGCCATCATCTCCCTGCAGACAACACAAGACTAATCACTCATTACTCATTTATATCTGGGGTTTCTACATCCCACTTTCATATCTGTATTTAAAATATCCTCTCCTCCCTCTCTCCTGTCATCATTTCCTGTCATCATCTCCTGTGTGTCTGGTGCTTCCTATTCCTCTCTCAGCAGGAAAAGCCTGGCTCTCGCACACACACACACACACACACACACACACACACACACACACACACACACACACACACACACACACACACACACACACACACACACACACACACACACACACGCACGCACATGCACACTCCCACACACACACACACATGCACACACACTCCCACACGCACATGCACACACACACTCCCACACACGCACACACACACACACACACGCAGATACACACAGATACACACACACACGCAGCTCATCACAGCATTGCACAGCAGGGATCCTGCCACTTAAGTGGTGTACTTGTCGTGTCTCTTCATTCCAAGGGTAAACAGCAGCATTTAGAACAAGTTAAAGGGTTTAGAGACCCTAATTTACAACAGGTGGGAAGACAATTCATTATTTTTGAGGAATTTGTTATTGTAAAGGAAGGACAACGAGTTTATCTGACTCAGGGATACAGCTCATTAGTTAGCTAGATGTTTTGTCAGTAAGACACAGATGATGAGATTAATTTATTTTATTGATAAGGCATACACACATCCCAAATGGCACCCTGTTCCTTATTTTAGTGCACTACTTTTGACCTGGGCACATGGGGCCCTATGTGGAAAATTACATTTACATTTAAGTCATTTGGCAGACGCTCTTATCCAGAGCGACTTACAAATTGGTGAATTCACCTTATGACATCTGAGAATAGGGTGCTATTTGGGACACAGCCTAGGCATCAATGTAGCACTAGGGGACAATCATCTGTCTGTCTCAACATTGAGTTGCTCACACAGCAGGCTGCAATGACAAGCCTTACAACACCTTGCCAAATGTTTTACTACTTACAATTATGACCGGACTTCTTCAAACTGAACTGTGTGTGTGCATGCATATTCTTGTGTGTGTGTGTGTGTGTGTGTGTGTGTGTGTGTGTGTGTGTGTGTGTGTGTGTGTGTGTGTGTGTGTGTGTGTGTGTGTGTAGTGTTTATCAAAGTGATTTTCACAGCTTTGTTTGGAGCGAGTTCTTGGCATGTTCTCCCTCCTTTCTTCTCTCTCCATCTCTCCATCCCTCTATTCATCCCTCCAGCCCCTCCCTCTGGTGTCAGTCACAAAGTCACCCCCAGCCGTAGTGTAGCCGCCAAACAGACCTAGCCATGTTAATTATCTGGCCATAAGACCGTGTCCATAAGTGACTTACTTGCCTTTTGGCTGGAACAGTTCACTAAAACAATGCTTTTGACAGGAACAGTTCCCTAAAACAATCCTTTTGACAGGAACAGTTCACTAAAACAGTCCTTTTGACAGGAACAGTTCCCTAAAACGATCCTTTTGACAGGAACAGTTCACTAAAACAATCCTTTTGACAGGAACAGTTCCCTAAAACAATCCTTTTGACAGGAACAGTTCACTAAAACAGTCATTTTGACAGGAACAGTTCACTAAAACAGTCATTTTGACAGGAACAGTTCACTAAAACAGTCCTTTTGACAGGAACAGTTCACTAAAACAGTCCTTTTGACAGGAACAGTTCCCTAAAACAATCCTTTTGACAGGAACAGTTCACTAAAACAGTCATTTTGACAGGAACAGTTCACTAAAACAGTCATTTTGACAGGAGCAGTTCACTAAAACAGTCATTTTGACAGGAACAGTTCACTAAAGCAATCCTTTTGACAGGAACAGTTCACTAAAACAGTCATTTTGACAGGAACAGTTCCCTAAAACAATCCTTTTGACAGGAACAGTTCCCTAAAACAATCCTTTTGACAGGAACAGTTCCCTAAAACATTCCTTTTGACAGGAACAGTTCCCTAAAACAATCCTTTTGACAGGAACAGTTCCCTAAAACAATCCTTTTGACAGGAACAGTTCACTAAAACAGTCCTTTTGACAGGAACAGTTCACTAAAACAGTCCTTTTGACATGAACAGTTCACTAAAACAGTCCTTTTGACAGGAACAGTTCCATAAAACAATCCTTTTGACAGGAACAGTTCACCAAAACAGTCCTTTTGACAGGAACAGTTCCCTAAAACAATGCTTTTGACGGGAACAGTTCCCTAAAACAGTCCTTTTGACAGGAACAGTTCACTAAAACACTCATTTTGACAGGAACAGTTCCCTAAAATAATCCTTTTGACAGGAACAGATCCCTAAACCTATTATTTTGACAGGAACAGTTCCCTAAAACAATCCTTTTGACAGGAACAGTTCCCTAAAACAATCCTTTTGACAGGAACAGTTCACTAAAACAGTCATTTTGACAGGAACAGTTCACTAAAACAGTCATTTTGACAGGAACAGTTCACTAAAACAGTCCTTTTGACAGGAACAGTTCACTAAAACAGTCATTTTGACAGGAACAGTTCCCTAAAACAATCCTTTTGACAGGAACAGTTCCCTAAAACAATCCTTTTGACAGGAACAGTTCCCTAAAACATTCCTTTTGACAGGAACAGTTCCCTAAAACAATCCTTTTGACAGGAACAGTTCCCTAAAACAATCCTTTTGACAGGAACAGTTCACTAAAACAGTCCTTTTGACAGGAACAGTTCACTAAAACAGTCCTTTTGACATGAACAGTTCACTAAAACAGTCCTTTTGACAGGAACAGTTCCATAAAACAATCCTTTTGACAGGAACAGTTCACCAAAACAGTCCTTTTGACAGGAACAGTTCCCTAAAACAATGCTTTTGACGGGAACAGTTCCCTAAAACAGTCCTTTTGACAGGAACAGTTCACTAAAACACTCATTTTGACAGGAACAGTTCCCTAAAATAATCCTTTTGACAGGAACAGATCCCTAAACCTATTATTTTGACAGGAACAGTTCCCTAAAACAATCCTTTTGACAGGAACAGTTCCCTAAAATAATCCTTTTGACAGGAACAGTTCCCTAAAACAATGTTTTTGACAGGAACAGTTCCCTAAATCAATCCTTTTGACAGGAACAGTTAACTAAAACAGTCCTTTTGACAGGAACAGTTCACTAAAAAACTCATTTTGACAGGAACAGTTCCCTAAAACAATCCTTTTGACAGGAACAGTTCCCTAAAACAATGCTTTTGACAGGAACAGTTCCCTAAAACAATCCTTTTGACATGAAAAGTTCCCTAAAACAGTCCTTTTGACAGTAACAGTTCACTAAAACAATCCTTTTGACAGGAACAGTTCACTAAAACAATGCTTTTGACAGGAACAGTTCACTAAAACAATCCTTTTGACAGGAACAGTTCCCTAAACCTATTATTTTGACAGGAACAGTTCCCTAAAACAATCCTTTTGACAGGAACAGTTCCCTAAAATAATCCTTTTGACAGGAACAGTTCCCTAAAACAATGTTTTTGACAGGAACAGTTCCCTAAATCAATCCTTTTGACAGGAACAGTTAACTAAAACAGTCCTTTTGACAGGAACAGTTCACTAAAACACTCATTTTGACAGGAACAGTTCCCTAAAACAGTCCTTTTGACAGGAACAGTTCACTAAAACAATCCTTTTGACAGGAACAGTTCCCTAAAACAATGCTTTTGACAGGAACAGTTCCCTAAAACAATCCTTTTGACATGAAAAGTTCCCTAAAACAGTCCTTTTGACAGTAACAGTTCACTAAAACAATCCTTTTGACAGGAACAGTTCACTAAAACAATGCTTTTGACAGGAACAGTTCACTAAAACAATCCTTTTGACAGGAACAGTTCCCTAAACCTATTATTTTGACAGGAACAGTTCACTAAAACAGTCCTTTTGACAGGAACAGTTCCCTAAAACAATGCTTTTGACAAGAACAGTACCATAAAACAATCCTTTTGACAGGAACAGTTCCATAAAACAGTCATTTTGACAGGAACAGTTCCATAAAACAGTCATTTTGACAGGAACAGTTCCCTAAAACAATCCTTTTGACAGGAACAGTTCCCTAAAACATTCCTTTTGACAGGAACAGTTCTCTAAAACAGTCCTTTTGACAGGAACAGTTCCCTAAAACAATGCTTTTGACAGGAACAGTTCCCTAAAACATTCCTTTTGACAGGAACAGATCCCTAAAACAATCCTTTTGACAGGAACAGTTCACTAAAACAGTCCTTTTGACAGGAACAGTTCCCTAAAACAATCCTTTTGACAGCAACAGTTCACTAAAACAGTCCTTTTGACAGGAACAGTTCACTAAAACAGTCATTTTGACAGGAACAGTTCACTAAAACACTCATTTTGACAGGAACAGTTCCCTAAAACAATCCTTTTGACAGGAACAGTTCCCTAAAACAATGCTTTTGACAGGAACAGTTCCCTAAAACAATCCTTTTGACATGAAAAGTTCCCTAAAACAGTCCTTTTGACAGTAACAGTTCACTAAAACAATCCTTTTGACAGGAACAGTTCACTAAAACAATGCTTTTGACAGGAACAGTTCACTAAAACAGTCCTTTTGACAGGAAAAGTTCACTAAAACAATCATTTTGACAGGAACAGTTCCCTAAAACAATCATTTTGACAGGAACAGTTCACTAAAACAATGCTTTTGACAGGAACAGTTCACTAAAACAATCCTTTTGACAGGAACAGTTCCCTAAACCTATTATTTTGACAGGAACAGTTCACTAAAACAGTCCTTTTGACAGGAACAGTTCCCTAAAACAATGCTTTTGACAAGAACAGTTCCATAAAACAATCCTTTTGACAGGAACAGTTCCCTAAAACAATCATTTTGACAGGAACAGTTCCCTAAAACAATCCTTTTGACAGGAACACTTCCCTAAAACATTCCTTTTGACAGGAACAGTTCCCTAAAACATTCCTTTTGACAGGAACAGTTCCCTAAAACAATCCTTTTGACAGGAACAGTTCACTAAAACAGTCCTTTTGACAGGAACAGTTCACTAAAACAGTCATTTTGACAGGAACAATTCACTAAAACAGTCATTTTGACAGGAACAGTTCACTAAAACAGTCCTTTTGACAGGAACAGTTCCCTAAAACAATCCTTTTGACAGGAACAGTTCACTAAAACAGTCATTTTGACAGGAACAGTTCACTAAAACAGTAATTTTGACAGGAGCAGTTCACTAAAACAGTCCTTTTGACAGGAACAGTTCACTAAAACAGTGCTTTTGACAGGAACAGTTCACTAAAACAGTCATTTTGACAGGAGCAGTTCACTAAAACAGTCCTTTTGACAGGAACAGTTCACTAAAACAGTGCTTTTGACAGGAACAGTTCCCTAAAACAATCCTTTTGACAGGAACAGTTCCCTAAAACAGTCCTTTTGACAGGAACAGTTCCCTAAAACAATCCTTTTGACAGGAACAGTTCACTAAAACAGTCCTTTTGACAGGAACAGTTCACTAAAACAGTCCTTTTGACAGGAACAGTTCCCTAAAACAATCCTTTTGACAGGAACAGTTCCCTAAAACAGTCCTTTTGACAGGAACAGTTCACTCAAAACAATCCTTTTGACAGGAACAGTTCCCTAAAACAGTCCTTTTGACAGGAACAGTTCACTCAAAACAATCCTTTTGACAGGAACAGTTCCCTAAAACAATCCTTTTGACAGGAACAGTTCCCACAAAACAATCCTTTTGACAGGAACAGTTCCCTAAAACAATCATTTTGACAGGAACAGTTCCCTAAAACAATCATTTTGACAGGAACAGTTCCCTAAAACAATCCTTTTGACAGGAACAGTTCCCTAAAACAATCCTTTTGAAAGGAACAGTTCCCTAAAACAATCCTTTTGACAGGAACAGTTCCCTAAAACAGTCCTTTTGACAGGAACAGTTCCCTAAAACAATCATTTTGACAGGAACAGTTCCCTAAAACATTCCTTTTGACAGGAACAGTTCCCTAAAACATTCCTTTTGACAGGAACAGTTCCCTAAAACAATCCTTTTGACAGGAACAGTTCCCTAAAACAGTCCTTTTGACAGGAACAGATCCCTAAAACAATCCTTTTGACAGGAACAGATCACTAAAACAATCCTTTTGACAGGAACAGTTCCCTAAAACCATGCTTTTGACAGGAACAGTTCCCTAAAACAATACTTTTGACAGGAACAGTTCCCTAAAACAGTCCTTTTGACAGGAACAGTTCACTAAAACAATCCTTTTGACAGGAACAGTTCCCTAAAACAATCATTTTGACAGGGACAGTACACTAAAACAGTCCTTTTGACATGAACAGTTCACTAAAACAGTCCTTTTGACAGGAACAGTTCACCAAAACAGTCCTTTTGACAGGAACAGTTCACTAAAACAATCATTTTGACAGGAACAGTTCCCTAAAACAATCCTTTTGACAGGAACAGTTCCCTAAAATAATCCTTTTGACAGGAACAGTTCCCTAAAACAATGTTTTTGACAGGAACAGTTCCCTAAATCAATCCTTTTGACAGGAACAGTTAACTAAAACAGTCCTTTTGACAGGAACAGTTCACTAAAAAACTCATTTTGACAGGAACAGTTCCCTAAAACAATCCTTTTGACAGGAACAGTTCCCTAAAACAATGCTTTTGACAGGAACAGTTCCCTAAAACAATCCTTTTGACATGAAAAGTTCCCTAAAACAGTCCTTTTGACAGTAACAGTTCACTAAAACAATCCTTTTGACAGGAACAGTTCACTAAAACAATGCTTTTGACATGAACAGTTCACTAAAACAATCCTTTTGACAGGAACAGTTCCCTAAACCTATTATTTTGACAGGAACAGTTCCCTAAAACAATCCTTTTGACAGGAACAGTTCCCTAAAATAATCCTTTTGACAGGAACAGTTCCCTAAAACAATGTTTTTGACAGGAACAGTTCCCTAAATCAATCCTTTTGACAGGAACAGTTAACTAAAACAGTCCTTTTGACAGGAACAGTTCACTAAAACACTCATTTTGACAGGAACAGTTCCCTAAAACAATCCTTTTGACAGGAACAGTTCCCTAAAACAATGCTTTTGACAGGAACAGTTCCCTAAAACAATCCTTTTGACATGAAAAGTTCCCTAAAACAGTCCTTTTGACAGTAACAGTTCACTAAAACAATCCTTTTGACAGGAACAGTTCACTAAAACAATGCTTTTGACAGGAACAGTTCACTAAAACAATCCTTTTGACAGGAACAGTTCCCTAAACCTATTATTTTGACAGGAACAGTTCACTAAAACAGTCCTTTTGACAGGAACAGTTCCCTAAAACAATGCTTTTGACAAGAACAGTACCATAAAACAATCCTTTTGACAGGAACAGTTCCATAAAACAGTCATTTTGACAGGAACAGTTCCATAAAACAGTCATTTTGACAGGAACAGTTCCCTAAAACAATCCTTTTGACAGGAACAGTTCCCTAAAACATTCCTTTTGACAGGAACAGTTCTCTAAAACAGTCCTTTTGACAGGAACAGTTCCCTAAAACAATGCTTTTGACAGGAACAGTTCCCTAAAACATTCCTTTTGACAGGAACAGATCCCTAAAACAATCCTTTTGACAGGAACAGTTCACTAAAACAGTCCTTTTGACAGGAACAGTTCCCTAAAACAATCCTTTTGACAGGAACAGTTCACTAAAACAGTCATTTTGACAGGAACAGTTCACTAAAACAGTCATTTTGCCAGGAACAGTTCACTAAAACACTCATTTTGACAGGAACAGTTCCCTAAAACAATCCTTTTGACAGGAACAGTTCCCTAAAACAATGCTTTTGACAGGAACAGTTCCCTAAAACAATCCTTTTGACATGAAAAGTTCCCTAAAACAGTCCTTTTGACAGGAACAGTTCACTAAAACAATCCTTTTGACAGGAACAGTTCACTAAAACAATGCTTTTGACAGGAACAGTTCACTAAAACAGTCCTTTTGACAGGAAAAGTTCACTAAAACAATCATTTTGACAGGAACAGTTCCCTAAAACAATCATTTTGACAGGAACAGTTCACTAAAACAGTCCTTTTGACAGGAACAGTTCCCTAAAACAATGCTTTTGACAAGAACAGTTCCATAAAACAATCCTTTTGACAGGAACAGTTCCATAAAACAGTCCTTTTGACAGGAACAGTTCCATAAAACAGTCATTTTGACAGGAACAGTTCCCTAAAACAATCCTTTTGACAGGAACAGTTCCCTAAAACATTCCTTTTGACAGGAACAGTTCCCTAAAACAGTCCTTTTGACAGGAACAGTTCACTAAAACAGTCCTTTTGACAGGAACAGTTCCCTAAAATAATCCTTTTGACAGGAACAGTTCCCTAAAACAATGTTTTTGACAGGAACAGTTCCCTAAATCAATCCTTTTGACAGGAACAGTTAACTAAAACAGTCCTTTTGACAGGAACAGTTCACTAAAACACTCATTTTGACAGGAACAGTTCCCTAAAACAATCCTTTTGACAGGAACAGTTCCCTAAAACAATGCTTTTGACAGGAACAGTTCCCTAAAACAATCCTTTTGACATGAAAAGTTCCCTAAAACAGTCCTTTTGACAGTAACAGTTCACTAAAACAATCCTTTTGACAGGAACAGTTCACTAAAACAATGCTTTTGACAGGAACAGTTCACTAAAACAATCCTTTTGACAGGAACAGTTCCCTAAACCTATTATTTTGACAGGAACAGTTCACTAAAACAGTCCTTTTGACAGGAACAGTTCCCTAAAACAATGCTTTTGACAAGAACAGTACCATAAAACAATCCTTTTGACAGGAACAGTTCCATAAAACAGTCATTTTGACAGGAACAGTTCCATAAAACAGTCATTTTGACAGGAACAGTTCCCTAAAACAATCCTTTTGACAGGAACAGTTCCCTAAAACATTCCTTTTGACAGGAACAGTTCTCTAAAACAGTCCTTTTGACAGGAACAGTTCCCTAAAACAATGCTTTTGACAGGAACAGTTCCCTAAAACATTCCTTTTGACAGGAACAGATCCCTAAAACAATCCTTTTGACAGGAACAGTTCACTAAAACAGTCCTTTTGACAGGAACAGTTCCCTAAAACAATCCTTTTGACAGGAACAGTTCACTAAAACAGTCATTTTGACAGGAACAGTTCACTAAAACAGTCATTTTGCCAGGAACAGTTCACTAAAACACTCATTTTGACAGGAACAGTTCCCTAAAACAATCCTTTTGACAGGAACAGTTCCCTAAAACAATGCTTTTGACAGGAACAGTTCCCTAAAACAATCCTTTTGACATGAAAAGTTCCCTAAAACAGTCCTTTTGACAGGAACAGTTCACTAAAACAATCCTTTTGACAGGAACAGTTCACTAAAACAATGCTTTTGACAGGAACAGTTCACTAAAACAGTCCTTTTGACAGGAAAAGTTCACTAAAACAATCATTTTGACAGGAACAGTTCCCTAAAACAATCATTTTGACAGGAACAGTTCACTAAAACAGTCCTTTTGACAGGAACAGTTCCCTAAAACAATGCTTTTGACAAGAACAGTTCCATAAAACAATCCTTTTGACAGGAACAGTTCCATAAAACAGTCCTTTTGACAGGAACAGTTCCATAAAACAGTCATTTTGACAGGAACAGTTCCCTAAAACAATCCTTTTGACAGGAACAGTTCCCTAAAACATTCCTTTTGACAGGAACAGTTCCCTAAAACAGTCCTTTTGACAGGAACAGTTCACTAAAACAGTCCTTTTGACAGGAACAGTTCCCTAAAACAATCCTTTTGACAGGAACAGATCCCTAAAACAATCCTTTTGACAGGAACAGTTCACTAAAACAGTCCTTTTGACAGGAACAGTTCCCTAAAACAATCCTTTTGACAGGAACAGTTCACTAAAACAGTCCTTTTGACAGGAACAGTTCCCTAAAACAATGCTTTTGACAGGAACAGTTCCCTAAAACATTCCTTTTGACAGGAACAGTTCCCTAAAACAATCCTTTTGACAGGAACAGTTCCCTAAAACAATCCTTTTGACAGGAACAGTTCACTAAAACAGTCCTTTTGACAGGAACAGTTCCCTAAAACAATGCTTTTGACAGGAACAGTTCCCTAAAACAGTCCCTTTGACAGGAACAGTTCCCTAAAACAATCCTTTTGACAGGAACAGTTCACTAAAACAGTCCTTTTGACAGGAACAGTTCACTAAAACAGTCCTTTTGACAGGAACAGTTCCCTAAAACAATCCTTTTGACAGGAACAGTTCCCTAAAACATTCCTTTTGACAGGAACAGTTCCCTAAAACAGTCCTTTTGACAGGAACAGTTCACTAAAACAGTCCTTTTGACAGGAACAGTTCCCTAAAACAATCCTTTTGACAGGAACAGATCCCTAAAACAATCCTTTTGACAGGAACAGTTCACTAAAACAGTCCTTTTGACAGGAACAGTTCCCTAAAACAATCCTTTTGACAGGAACAGTTCACTAAAACAGTCCTTTTGACAGGAACAGTTCCCTAAAACAATGCTTTTGACAGGAACAGTTCCCTAAAACATTCCTTTTGACAGGAACAGTTCCCTAAAACAATCCTTTTGACAGGAACAGTTCCCTAAAACAATCCTTTTGACAGGAACAGTTCACTAAAACAGTCCTTTTGACAGGAACAGTTCCCTAAAACAATGCTTTTGACAGGAACAGTTCCCTAAAACAGTCCTTTTGACAGGAACAGTTCCCTAAAACAATCCTTTTGACAGGAACAGTTCACTAAAACAGTCCTTTTGACAGGAACAGTTCACTAAAACAGTCCTTTTGACAGGAACAGTTCCCTAAAACAATCCTTTTGACAGGAACAGTTCACTAAAACAGTAATTTTGACAGGAGCAGTTCACTAAAACAGTCCTTTTGACAGGAACAGTTCACTAAAACAGTGCTTTTGACAGGAACAGTTCACTAAAACAGTCATTTTGACAGGAGCAGTTCACTAAAACAGTCCTTTTGACAGGAACAGTTCACTAAAACAGTGCTTTTGACAGGAACAGTTCCCTAAAACAATCCTTTTGACAGGAACAGTTCCCTAAAACAGTCCTTTTGACAGGAACAGTTCCCTAAAACAATCCTTTTGACAGGAACAGTTCACTAAAACAGTCCTTTTGACAGGAACAGTTCACTAAAACAGTCCTTTTGACAGGAACAGTTCCCTAAAACAATCCTTTTGACAGGAACAGTTCCCTAAAACAGTCCTTTTGACAGGAACAGTTCACTCAAAACAATCCTTTTGACAGGAACAGTTCCCTAAAACAGTCCTTTTGACAGGAACAGTTCACTCAAAACAATCCTTTTGACAGGAACAGTTCCCTAAAACAATCCTTTTGACAGGAACAGTTCCCACAAAACAATCCTTTTGACAGGAACAGTTCCCTAAAACAATCATTTTGACAGGAACAGTTCCCTAAAACAATCATTTTGACAGGAACAGTTCCCTAAAACAATCCTTTTGACAGGAACAGTTCCCTAAAACAATCCTTTTGAAAGGAACAGTTCCCTAAAACAATCCTTTTGACAGGAACAGTTCCCTAAAACAGTCCTTTTGACAGGAACAGTTCCCTAAAACAATCATTTTGACAGGAACAGTTCCCTAAAACATTCCTTTTGACAGGAACAGTTCCCTAAAACATTCCTTTTGACAGGAACAGTTCCCTAAAACAATCCTTTTGACAGGAACAGTTCCCTAAAACAGTCCTTTTGACAGGAACAGATCCCTAAAACAATCCTTTTGACAGGAACAGATCACTAAAACAATCCTTTTGACAGGAACAGTTCCCTAAAACCATGCTTTTGACAGGAACAGTTCCCTAAAACAATACTTTTGACAGGAACAGTTCCCTAAAACAGTCCTTTTGACAGGAACAGTTCACTAAAACAATCCTTTTGACAGGAACAGTTCCCTAAAACAATCATTTTGACAGGGACAGTACACTAAAACAGTCCTTTTGACATGAACAGTTCACTAAAACAGTCCTTTTGACAGGAACAGTTCACCAAAACAGTCCTTTTGACAGGAACAGTTCACTAAAACAATCATTTTGACAGGAACAGTTCCCTAAAACAATCCTTTTGACAGGAACAGTTCCCTAAAATAATCCTTTTGACAGGAACAGTTCCCTAAAACAATGTTTTTGACAGGAACAGTTCCCTAAATCAATCCTTTTGACAGGAACAGTTAACTAAAACAGTCCTTTTGACAGGAACAGTTCACTAAAAAACTCATTTTGACAGGAACAGTTCCCTAAAACAATCCTTTTGACAGGAACAGTTCCCTAAAACAATGCTTTTGACAGGAACAGTTCCCTAAAACAATCCTTTTGACATGAAAAGTTCCCTAAAACAGTCCTTTTGACAGTAACAGTTCACTAAAACAATCCTTTTGACAGGAACAGTTCACTAAAACAATGCTTTTGACATGAACAGTTCACTAAAACAATCCTTTTGACAGGAACAGTTCCCTAAACCTATTATTTTGACAGGAACAGTTCCCTAAAACAATCCTTTTGACAGGAACAGTTCCCTAAAATAATCCTTTTGACAGGAACAGTTCCCTAAAACAATGTTTTTGACAGGAACAGTTCCCTAAATCAATCCTTTTGACAGGAACAGTTAACTAAAACAGTCCTTTTGACAGGAACAGTTCACTAAAACACTCATTTTGACAGGAACAGTTCCCTAAAACAATCCTTTTGACAGGAACAGTTCCCTAAAACAATGCTTTTGACAGGAACAGTTCCCTAAAACAATCCTTTTGACATGAAAAGTTCCCTAAAACAGTCCTTTTGACAGTAACAGTTCACTAAAACAATCCTTTTGACAGGAACAGTTCACTAAAACAATGCTTTTGACAGGAACAGTTCACTAAAACAATCCTTTTGACAGGAACAGTTCCCTAAACCTATTATTTTGACAGGAACAGTTCACTAAAACAGTCCTTTTGACAGGAACAGTTCCCTAAAACAATGCTTTTGACAAGAACAGTACCATAAAACAATCCTTTTGACAGGAACAGTTCCATAAAACAGTCATTTTGACAGGAACAGTTCCATAAAACAGTCATTTTGACAGGAACAGTTCCCTAAAACAATCCTTTTGACAGGAACAGTTCCCTAAAACATTCCTTTTGACAGGAACAGTTCTCTAAAACAGTCCTTTTGACAGGAACAGTTCCCTAAAACAATGCTTTTGACAGGAACAGTTCCCTAAAACATTCCTTTTGACAGGAACAGATCCCTAAAACAATCCTTTTGACAGGAACAGTTCACTAAAACAGTCCTTTTGACAGGAACAGTTCCCTAAAACAATCCTTTTGACAGGAACAGTTCACTAAAACAGTCATTTTGACAGGAACAGTTCACTAAAACAGTCATTTTGCCAGGAACAGTTCACTAAAACACTCATTTTGACAGGAACAGTTCCCTAAAACAATCCTTTTGACAGGAACAGTTCCCTAAAACAATGCTTTTGACAGGAACAGTTCCCTAAAACAATCCTTTTGACATGAAAAGTTCCCTAAAACAGTCCTTTTGACAGGAACAGTTCACTAAAACAATCCTTTTGACAGGAACAGTTCACTAAAACAATGCTTTTGACAGGAACAGTTCACTAAAACAGTCCTTTTGACAGGAAAAGTTCACTAAAACAATCATTTTGACAGGAACAGTTCCCTAAAACAATCCTTTTGACAGGAACAGTACACTAAAACAGTCCTTTTGACAGGAACAGTTCCCTAAAACAATGCTTTTGACAAGAACAGTTCCATAAAACAATCCTTTTGACAGGAACAGTTCCATAAAACAGTCCTTTTGACAGGAACAGTTCCATAAAACAGTCATTTTGACAGGAACAGTTCCCTAAAACAATCCTTTTGACAGGAACAGTTCCCTAAAACATTCCTTTTGACAGGAACAGTTCCCTAAAACAGTCCTTTTGACAGGAACAGTTCACTAAAACAGTCCTTTTGACAGGAACAGTTCCCTAAAACAATCCTTTTGACAGGAACAGATCCCTAAAACAATCCTTTTGACAGGAACAGTTCACTAAAACAGTCCTTTTGACAGGAACAGTTCCCTAAAACAATCCTTTTGACAGGAACAGTTCACTAAAACAGTCCTTTTGACAGGAACAGTTCCCTAAAACAATGCTTTTGACAGGAACAGTTCCCTAAAACATTCCTTTTGACAGGAACAGTTCCCTAAAACAATCCTTTTGACAGGAACAGTTCCCTAAAACAATCCTTTTGACAGGAACAGTTCACTAAAACAGTCCTTTTGACAGGAACAGTTCCCTAAAACAATCCTTTTGACAGGAACAGTTCCCTAAAACATTCCTTTTGACAGGAACAGATCCCTAAAACAATCCTTTTGACAGGAACACTTCCCTAAAACATTCCTTTTGACAGGAACAGTTCCCTAAAACAATCCTTTTGACAGGAACAGTTCCCTAAAACATTCCTTTTGACAGGAACAGTTCCCTAAAACATTCCTTTTGACAGGAACAGTTCACTAAAACAGTCCTTTTGACAGGAACAGTTCACTAAAACAGTCATTTTGACAGGAACAGTTCACTAAAACAGTCATTTTGACAGGAACAGTTCACTAAAACAGTCCTTTTGACAGGAACAGTTCACTAAAACAGTCCTTTTGACAGGAACAGTTCCCTAAAACAATCCTTTTGACAGGAACAGTTCACGAAAACAGTCATTTTGACAGGAACAGTTCACTAAAACAGTCATTTTGACAGGAGCAGTTCACTAAAACAGTCCTTTTGACAGGAACAGTTCACTAAAACAGTGCTTTTGACAGGAACAGTTCCCTAAAACAATCCTTTTGACAGGAACAGTTCACTAAAACAATCCTTTTGACAGGAACAGTTCACTAAAACAGTCATTTTGACAGGAGCAGTTCACTAAAACAGTCCTTTTGACAGGAACAGTTCACTAAAACAGTGCTTTTGACAGGAACAGTTCCCTAAAACAATCCTTTTGACAGGAACAGTTCACTAAAACAGTCATTTTGACAGGAACAGTTCACTAAAACAGTCATTTTGACAGGAACAGTTCACTAAAACAGTCCTTTTGACAGGAACAGTTCACTAAAACAGTCCTTTTGACAGGAACAGTTCCCTAAAACAATCCTTTTGACAGGAACAGTTCACTAAAACAGTCATTTTGACAGGAACAGTTCACTAAAACAGTCATTTTGACAGGAGCAGTTCACTAAAACAGTCCTTTTGACAGGAACAGTTCCCTAAAACAATCCTTTTGACATGAAAAGTTCCCTAAAACAGTCCTTTTGACAGGAACAGTTCACTAAAACAATCCTTTTGACAGGAACAGTTCACTAAAACAATGCTTTTGACAGGAACAGTTCACTAAAACAGTCCTTTTGACAGGAAAAGTTCACTAAAACAATCATTTTGACAGGAACAGTTCCCTAAAACAATCATTTTGACAGGAACAGTTCACTAAAACAGTCCTTTTGACAGGAACAGTTCCCTAAAACAATGCTTTTGACAAGAACAGTTCCATAAAACAATCCTTTTGACAGGAACAGTTCCATAAAACAGTCCTTTTGACAGGAACAGTTCCATAAAACAGTCATTTTGACAGGAACAGTTCCCTAAAACAATCCTTTTGACAGGAACAGTTCCCTAAAACATTCCTTTTGACAGGAACAGTTCCCTAAAACAGTCCTTTTGACAGGAACAGTTCACTAAAACAGTCCTTTTGACAGGAACAGTTCCCTAAAACAATCCTTTTGACAGGAACAGATCCCTAAAACAATCCTTTTGACAGGAACAGTTCACTAAAACAGTCCTTTTGACAGGAACAGTTCCCTAAAACAATCCTTTTGACAGGAACAGTTCCCTAAAACATTCCTTTTGACAGGAACAGATCCCTAAAACAATCCTTTTGACAGGAACACTTCCCTAAAACATTCCTTTTGACAGGAACAGTTCCCTAAAACAATCCTTTTGACAGGAACAGTTCCCTAAAACATTCCTTTTGACAGGAACAGTTCCCTAAAACATTCCTTTTGACAGGAACAGTTCACTAAAACAGTCCTTTTGACAGGAACAGTTCACTAAAACAGTCATTTTGACAGGAACAGTTCACTAAAACAGTCATTTTGACAGGAACAGTTCACTAAAACAATCCTTTTGACAGGAACAGTTCACTAAAACAGTCCTTTTGACAGGAACAGTTCCCTAAAACAATCCTTTTGACAGGAACAGTTCACTAAAACAGTCATTTTGACAGGAACAGTTCACTAAAACAGTCATTTTGACAGGAGCAGTTCACTAAAACAGTCCTTTTGACAGGAACAGTTCACTAAAACAGTGCTTTTGACAGGAACAGTTCCCTAAAACAATCCTTTTGACAGGAACAGTTCACTAAAACAATCATTTTGACAGGAACAGTTCCCTAAAACAATCATTTTGACAGGAACAGTTCACTAAAACAATGCTTTTGACAGGAACAGTTCACTAAAACAATGCTTTTGACAGGAACAGTTCACTAAAACAATCCTTTTGACAGGAACAGTTCCCTAAACCTATTATTTTGACAGGAACAGTTCACTAAAACAGTCCTTTTGACAGGAACAGTTCCCTAAAACAATGCTTTTGACAAGAACAGTTCCATAAAACAATCCTTTTGACAGGAACAGTTCCATAAAACAGTCCTTTTGACAGGAACAGTTCCATAAAACAGTCCTTTTGACAGGAACAGTTCCCTAAAACAATGCTTTTGACAAGAACAGTTCCATAAAACAATCCTTTTGACAGGAACAGTTCCATAAAACAGTCCTTTTGACAGGAACAGTTCCATAAAACAGTCATTTTGACAGGAACAGTTCCCTAAAACAATCCTTTTGACAGGAACAGTTCCCTAAAACATTCCTTTTGACAGGAACAGTTCACTAAAACAGTCCTTTTGACAGGAACAGTTCCCTAAAACAATGCTTTTGACAGGAACAGTTCCCTAAAACATTCCTTTTGACAGGAACAGTTCCCTAAAACAATCCTTTTGACAGGAACAGTTCCCTAAAACAATCCTTTTGACAGGAACAGTTCACTAAAACAGTCCTTTTGACAGGAACAGTTCCCTAAAACAATCCTTTTGACAGGAACAGTTCCCTAAAACATTCCTTTTGACAGGAACAGATCCCTAAAACAATCCTTTTGACAGGAACACTTCCCTAAAACATTCCTTTTGACAGGAACAGTTCCCTAAAACAATCCTTTTGACAGGAACAGTTCCCTAAAACATTCCTTTTGACAGGAACAGTTCCCTAAAACATTCCTTTTGACAGGAACAGTTCACTAAAACAGTCCTTTTGACAGGAACAGTTCACTAAAACAGTCATTTTGACAGGAACAGTTCACTAAAACAGTCATTTTGACAGGAACAGTTCACTAAAACAGTCCTTTTGACAGGAACAGTTCACTAAAACAGTCCTTTTGACAGGAACAGTTCCCTAAAACAATCCTTTTGACAGGAACAGTTCACTAAAACAGTCATTTTGACAGGAACAGTTCACTAAAACAGTCATTTTGACAGGAGCAGTTCACTAAAACAGTCCTTTTGACAGGAACAGTTCACTAAAACAGTGCTTTTGACAGGAACAGTTCCCTAAAACAATCCTTTTGACAGGAACAGTTCACTAAAACAATCCTTTTGGCAGGAACAGTTCACTAAAACAGTCATTTTGACAGGAGCAGTTCACTAAAACAGTCCTTTTGACAGGAACAGTTCACTAAAACAGTGCTTTTGACAGGAACAGTTCCCTAAAACAATCCTTTTGACAGGAACAGTTCCCTAAAACAGTCCTTTTGACAGGAACAGTTCCCTAAAACAATCCTTTTGACAGGAACAGTTCACTAAAACAGTCCTTTTGACAGGAACAGTTCACTAAAACAGTCCTTTTGACAGGAACAGTTCCCTAAAACAATCCTTTTGACAGGAACAGTTCCCTAAAACAGTCCTTTTGACAGGAACAGTTCACTCAAAACAATCCTTTTGACAGGAACAGTTCCCTAAAACAGTCCTTTTGACAGGAACAGTTCACTCAAAACAATCCTTTTGACAGGAACAGTTCCCTAAAACAATCCTTTTGACAGGAACAGTTCCCTAAAACAATCCTTTTGACAGGAACAGTTCCCTAAAACAATCATTTTGACAGGAACAGTTCCCTAAAACAATCATTTTGACAGGAACAGTTCCCTAAAACAATCCTTTTGACAGGAACAGTTCCCTAAAACAATCCTTTTGAAAGGAACAGTTCCCTAAAACAATCCTTTTGACAGGAACAGTTCCCTAAAACAGTCCTTTTGACAGGAACAGTTCCCTAAAACAATCATTTTGACAGGAACAGTTCCCTAAAACAATCCTTTTGACAGGAACAGTTCCCTAAAACAATCCTTTTGACAGGAACAGTTCACTAAAACAATCCTTTTGACAGGAACAGTTCCCTAAAACAATCCTTTTGACAGGAACAGTTCCCTAAAACAATCCTTTTGACAGGAACAGTTCACTAAAACAATCCTTTTGACAGGAACAGTTCCCTAAAACCATGCTTTTGACAGGAACAGTTCCCTAAAACAATACTTTTGACAGGAACAGTTCCCTAAAACAGTCCTTTTGACAGGAACAGTTCACTAAAACAATCCTTTTGACAGGAACAGTTCCCTAAAACAATCCTTTTGACAGGAACAGTACACTAAAACAGTCCTTTTGACATGAACAGTTCACTAAAACAGTCCTTTTGACAGGAACAGTTCCATAAAACAATCCTTTTGACAGGAACAGTTCACCAAAACAGTCCTTTTGACAGGAACAGTTCACTAAAACAATCATTTTGACAGGAACAGTTCCCTAAAACAATGCTTTTGACGGGAACAGTTCCCTAAAACAGTCCTTTTGACAGGAACAGTTCCCTAAAACAATCCTTTTGACAGGAACAGTTCCCTAAAATAATCCTTTTGACAGGAACAGTTCACTAAAACAGTCCTTTTGACAGGAACAGTTCACTAAAACAGTCATTTTGACAGGAGCAGTTCACTAAAACAGTCCTTTTGACAGGAGCAGTTCACTAAAACAGTCCTTTTGACAGGAACAGTTCACTAAAACAGTGCTTTTGACAGGAACAGTTCCCTAAAACAATCCTTTTGACAGGAACAGTTCACTAAAACAATCCTTTTGACAGGAACAGTTCACTAAAACAGTCATTTTGACAGGAGCAGTTCACTAAAACAGTCCTTTTGACAGGAACAGTTCACTAAAACAGTGCTTTTGACAGGAACAGTTCCCTAAAACAATCATTTTGACAGGAACAGTTCCCTAAAACAGTCCTTTTGACAGGAACAGTTCCCTAAAACAATCCTTTTGACAGGAACAGTTCACTAAAACAGTCCTTTTGACAGGAACAGTTCACTAAAACAGTCCTTTTGACAGGAACAGTTCCCTAAAACAATCCTTTTGACAGGAACAGTTCCCTAAAACAGTCCTTTTGACAGGAACAGTTCACTCAAAACAATCCTTTTGACAGGAACAGTTCCCTAAAACAGTCCTTTTGACAGGAACAGTTCACTCAAAACAAACCTTTTGACAGGAACAGTTCCCTAAAACAATCCTTTTGACAGGAACAGTTCCCACAAAACAATCCTTTTGACAGGAACAGTTCCCTAAAACAATCATTTTGACAGGAACAGTTCCCTAAAACAGTCCTTTTGACAGGAACAGTTCACTAAAACAATCCTTTTGACAGGAACAGTTCCCTAAAACAGTCCTTTTGACAGGAACAGTACACTAAAACAGTCCTTTTGACATGAACAGTTCACTAAAACAGTCCTTTTGACAGGAACAGTTCCATAAAACAATCCTTTTGACAGGAACAGTTCCCTAAAACAATGCTTTTGACGGGAACAGTTCCCTATAACAGTCCTTTTGACAGGAACAGTTCCCTAAAACAATCCTTTTGACAGGAACAGTTCCCTAAAATAATCCTTTTGACAGGAACAGTTCCCTAAAACAATGTTTTTGACAGGAACAGTTCCCTAAATCAATCCTTTTGACAGGAACAGTTAACTAAAACAGTCCTTTTGACAGGAACAGTTCACTAAAACACTCATTTTGACAGGAACAGTTCCCTAAAACAATCCTTTTGACAGGAACAGTTCCCTAAAACAATGCTTTTGACAGGAACAGTTCCCTAAAACAATCCTTTTGACATGAAAAGTTCCCTAAAACAGTCCTTTTGACAGTAACAGTTCACTAAAACAATTCTTTTGACAGGAACAGTTCACTAAAACAATGCTTTTGACAGGAACAGTTCACTAAAACAGTCCTTTTGACAGGAAAAGTTCACTAAAACAATCATTTTGACAGGAACAGTTCACTAAAACAATCATTTTGACAGGAACAGTTCACTAAAACAATGCTTTTGACAGGAACAGTTCACTAAAACAATCCTTTTGACAGGAACAGTTCCCTAAACCTATTATTTTGACAGGAACAGTTCACTAAAACAGTCCTTTTGACAGGAACAGTTCCCTAAAACAATGCTTTTGACAAGAACAGTTCCATAAAACAATCCTTTTGACAGGAACAGTTCCCTAAAACAATCCTTTTGACAGGAACAGTTCCCTAAACCTATTATTTTGACAGGAACAGTTCACTAAAACAGTCCTTTTGACAGGAACAGTTCCCTAAAACATTCCTTTTGACAGGAACATATCCCTAAAACAATCCTTTTGACAGGAACAGTTCACTAAAACAATCCTTTTGACAGGAACAGTTCCATAAAACAGTCATTTTGACAGGAATAGTTCCCTAAAACAATCCTTTTGACAGGAACAGTTCCCTAAAACATTCCTTTTGACAGGAACAGTTCACTAAAACAGTCATTTTGACAGGAACAGTTCACTAAAACAGTCATTTTGACAGGAGCAGTTCACTAAAACAATGGTTTTGACAGGAGCAGTTCACTAAAACAGTCCTTTTGACAGGAACAGTTCACTAAAACAGTGCTTCTGACAGGAACAGTTCCCTAAAACAATCCTTTTGACAGGAACAGTTCACTAAAACTATCCTTTTGACAGGAACAGTTCACTAAAACAGTCATTTTGACAGGAGCAGTTCACTAAAACAGTCCTTTGACAGGAACAGTTCCCTAAAACAGTGCTTTTGACAGGAACAGTTCCCTAAAACAGTCCTTTTGACAGGAACAGTTCCCTAAAACAGTCCTTTTGACAGGAACAGTTCCCTAAAACAATCCTTTTGACAGGAACAGTACACTAAAACAGTCCTTTTGACATGAACAGTTCACTAATACAGTCCTTTTGACAGGAACAGTTCCCTAAAACAATGCTTTTGACGGGAACAGTTCCCTAAAACAGTCCTTTTGACAGGAACAGTTCCCTAAAACAATCCTTTTGACAGGAACAGTTCCCTAAAATAATCCTTTTGACAGGAACAGTTCCCTAAAACAATGTTTTTGACAGGAACAGTTCCCTAAAACAATCCTTTTGACAGGAACAGTTAACTAAAACAGTCCTTTTGACAGGAACAGTTCACTAAAACACTCATTTTGACAGGAACAGTTCCCTAAAACAATCCTTTTGACAGGAACAGTTCCCTAAAACAATGCTTTTGACAGGAACAGTTCCCTAAAACAATCCTTTTGACATGAAAAGTTCCCTAAAACAGTCCTTTTGACAGTAACAGTTCACTAAAACAATCCTTTTGACAGGAACAGTTCACTAAAACAATGCTTTTGACAGGAACAGTTCACTAAAACAGTCCTTTTGACAGGAACAGTTCACTAAAACAATCATTTTGACAGGAACAGTTCACTAAAACAATGCTTTTGACAGGAACAGTTCACTAAAACAATGCTTTTGACAGGAACAGTTCACTAAAACAATCCTTTTGACAGGAACAGTTCCCTAAACCTATTATTTTGACAGGAACAGTTCACTAAAACAGTCCTTTTGACAGGAACAGTTCCCTAAAACAATGCTTTTGACAAGAACAGTTCCATAAAACAATCCTTTTGACAGGAACAGTTCCATAAAACAGTCCTTTTGACAGGAACAGTTCCATAAAACAGTCATTTTGACAGGAATAGTTCCCTAAAACAATCCTTTTGACAGGAACAGTTCCCTAAAACATTCCTTTTGACAGGAACAGTTCCCTAAAACAGTCCTTTTGACAGGAACAGTTCCCTAAAAATGCTTTTGACAGGAACAGTTCCCTAAAACATTCCTTTTGACAGGAAAAGATCCCTAAAACAATCCTTTTGACAGGAACAGTTCACTAAAACAATCCTTTTGACAGGAACAGTTCCATAAAACAGTCATTTTGACAGGAATAGTTCCCTAAAACAATCCTTTTGACAGGAACAGTTCCCTAAAACATTCCTTTTGACAGGAACAGATCCCTAAAACAATCCTTTTGACAGGAACAGTTCCCTAAAACATTCCTTTTGACAGGAACAGATCCCTAAAACAATCCTTTTGACAGGAACACTTCCCTAAAACATTCCTTTTGACAGGAACAGTTCCCTAAAACATTCCTTTTGACAGGAACAGTTCCCTAAAACATTCCTTTTGACAGGAACAGTTCCCTAAAACAATCCTTTTGACAGGAACAGTTCACTAAAACAGTCCTTTTGACAGGAACAGTACTCTAAAACAATCATTTTGGCTGGAACAGTTCACTAAAACAATCCTTTTGACAGGAACAGTTCCCTAAAACAATCCTTTTGACAGGAACAGTTCACTAAAACAGTCCTTTTGACAGGAACAGTTCCCTAAAATAATCCTTTTGACAGGAACAGTTCCCTAAAACAATGTTTTTGACAGGAACAGTTCCCTAAATCAATCCTTTTGACAGGAACAGTTAACTAAAACAGTCCTTTTGACAGGAACAGTTCACTAAAACACTCATTTTGACAGGAACAGTTCCCTAAAACAATCCTTTTGACAGGAACAGTTCCCTAAAACAATGCTTTTGACAGGAACAGTTCCCTAAAACAATCCTTTTGACATGAAAAGTTCCCTAAAACAGTCCTTTTGACAGTAACAGTTCACTAAAACAATCCTTTTGACAGGAACAGTTCACTAAAACAATGCTTTTGACAGGAACAGTTCACTAAAACAGTCCTTTTGACAGGAACAGTTCACTAAAACAATCATTTTGACAGGAACAGTTCACTAAAACAATGCTTTTGACAGGAACAGTTCACTAAAACAATGCTTTTGACAGGAACAGTTCCCTAAACCTATTATTTTGACAGGAACAGTTCACTAAAACAGTCCTTTTGACAGGAACAGTTCCCTAAAACAATGCTTTTGACAAGAACAGTTCCATAAAACAATCCTTTTGACAGGAACAGTTCCATAAAACAGTCCTTTTGACAGGAACAGTTCCATAAAACAGTCATTTTGACAGGAATAGTTCCCTAAAACAATCCTTTTGACAGGAACAGTTCCCTAAAACATTCCTTTTGACAGGAACAGTTCCCTAAAACAGTCCTTTTGACAGGAACAGTTCCCTAAAACAATGCTTTTGACAGGAACAGTTCCCTAAAACATTCCTTTTGACAGGAACAGATCCCTAAAACAATCCTTTTGACAGGAACAGTTCACTAAAACAATCCTTTTGACAGGAACAGTTCCATAAAACAGTCATTTTGACAGGAATAGTTCCCTAAAACAATCCTTTTGACAGGAACAGTTCCCTAAAACATTCCTTTTGACAGGAACAGATCCCTAAAACAATCCTTTTGACAGGAACAGTTCCCTAAAACATTCCTTTTGACAGGAACAGATCCCTAAAACAATCCTTTTGACAGGAACACTTCCCTAAAACATTCCTTTTGACAGGAACAGTTCCCTAAAACATTCCTTTTGACAGGAACAGTTCCCTAAAACATTCCTTTTGACAGGAACAGTTCCCTAAAACAATCCTTTTGACAGGAACAGTTCACTAAAACAGTCCTTTTGACAGGAACAGTACTCTAAAACAATCATTTTGGCTGGAACAGTTCACTAAAACAATCCTTTTGACAGGAACAGTTCCCTAAAACAATCCTTTTGACAGGAACAGTACTCTAAAACAATCATTTTGGCTGGAACAGTTCACTAAAACAATCCTTTTGACAGGAACAGTTCCCTAAAACAATCCTTTTGACAGGAACAGTTCACTAAAACAGTCCTTTTGACAGGAACAGTTCCCTAAAACAATCCTTTTGACAGGAACAGTTCACTAAAACAATCCTTTTGACAAGAACAGTTCCCTAAAACATTCCTTTTGACAGGAACAGTTCACTAAAACAGTCCTTTTGACAGGAACAGTACTCTAAAACAATCATTTTAGCTGGAACAGTTCACTAAAACAATGGGGTTCAGAGTGTAATGGTAGTATACAGGGCTCAGAGGGTAATAGTAGTGTACAGGACTCAAAGGGTAATGGTAGTGTACAGGACTCAGAGGGTAATGGTAGTGTACATGGTTCAGAGGGTAATGGTAGTGTTCAGCGCTCAGATGGTAATGGTAGTGTACAGGACTCAGAGTGTATTGGTATGTACAGGTCTTAGAGGGCAATGTCATATGAGGCCTGTCCAGCTAGATCTGTCCTGGCTGAACTCTTCTGGACCACCAAAGCTCCCCAGCCCTAAGCGTCAGCCTCCCTTTGTCATATTATTTACATGGCGACCATGACTGTTGAGTAGCAGGAGACAGAGGCCAGTGTATTCAGTCGTGGCCAAATGTTTTGAGAATGACACAAATATTAATTTTCACAGTCTGCTGCCTCAGTTCATATGAAGGCAATTTGCATATACTCCAGAATGTTATGAAGAGTGATCAGATGAATTGCAACTAATTGCAAAGTCCCTCTTTGCCATGCAAATTAACCTAATCCCCCCAAAAACATTTCCACTGCATTTCAGCCCTGCCACAAAAGGACCAGCTGACATCATGTCAGTGATTCTCTCGTCAACACAGGTGTGAGTGTTGACGAGGACAACGCTGGAGCTCACGCTGTCGTGCTGATTGAGTTTGAAATGGAGACTGGAAGCTTCAAAAGGAGGGTGGTTCTTGGAATCATTGTTCTTCCTCTGTCAACCATGGTTACCTGCAAGGAAATACATGCCGTCATCATTGCGTAGCACAAAAAGGGCTTCACAGGCAAGGATATTGCTGCCTGTAAGATTGCACCTGTCACGAGTCCGACCGAGGGTGGTTCCCTTTCCCGGGCGGGTGGCACTCGGCGGTCGTCGTCACCGGCCTATTAGCTGCCACTGATTGTCTTTCCTCCCCCTCCTTGTATGTTTAGTGGTAGCACCTGTTTATGTTTAATTTGTTTGTCTTTATTAGACAGCCGGCCCGCCTGGTTGTTGTGCAGGATTATGTCAATGTAACCTTCGGCTCTGTTGTAGCGGTACGTGTTAGTACTTGGTCGTGTATTTTTCGTTGTACATTTTGATTCCCTGTGTTTGGGAACGTAACTATTGTGAGCACCCTGTGGTGCGTTGGTGCTATTAAAGACGCACAGCATTGAACTCTCTGTCTCCTGCTTTTGACTCCACACCCACAACACCCGGAGCATTACAGCATCTAAATCAACCATTTATTGGATCATCAAGAACTTCAAGGAGAGCGGTTCAATTGTTGTGAAGAAGGCTTCAGGGCACCCAAGAAAGTCCAGTAAGTGCCAGGACCATCTCCTAAAATTGATTCAGCTGCGGGATCGAAGAAACACCAGTACAGAGCTTGCTCAGGAATGACAGCAGGCAGGTGTGAGTGCATCTGCCCGCACAGTGAGGCGAAGACTTTTGGAGGATGGCCTGGTTTCAAGAAGGGGAGCAAGAAGCCACTTCTCTCCCGGATAAACATCAGAGACAGACTGATATTCTGCAAAAGGTAAAGCGATTAGACTGCTGAGGACTAGGGTAAAGTAATTTTCTCTGATGAATCCCCTTTCTGATTGTTTGGGGCATCCGGAAAAAGCTTGTCCAGAGAAGACAAGGTGAGCGCTACCACCAGTCCTGTGTCATGCCAACAGTAAAGCCTCCTGAGACCATTCATGTGTGGAGTTGCTGCTCAGCCAAGGAAGTGGGCTCACTCACAATGTTGCCTAAGAACACAGCCATGAATAAAGAATGGTACCAACACATCCTCCGAGAGCAACTTCTCCCAACCATCCAGGGGCAGTTTGGTGACGAACAATGCCTGGTGACGAACAATGCCAGCATGATGGAGCATCTTACCATAAGGCAAAAGTTATTACTAAGTGGCTCGGGGAACAAAAATCTATATTTTGTGTCCATGCCCAGGAAACTCCCCAGTCCTTAATCCAATTGAGAACTTGTGGTCAATCCTCAAGAGGTGGGTGGAAAAACAAAACCCCACAAATTCTGACAAACTCCAAGCATTGATTATGCAAGAATGGGCTGCCATCAGTCAGGATGTGGTCCAGAAGTTAATTGACAGAATGCCAGGGCGGATTGCAGAGGTCTTGAAAAAGAATGGTTAACACTGCAAATATTGACTCTTTGCATCAACTTCATGTAACTGTCAATAAAAGCCTTTGGCACTTATGAAATGCTTGTAATTATACTTCAGTATTCCATAGTAACATCTGACAAAAATATCTGAAGCAGCAAACTTTGTGGAAATTAATATTTGTGTAATTCTCAAAACTTTTGGCCACAACTGTAGTGCTTAGAGGTTGGCTGCAGTCTTTACAACAACAGCTCCCACAGCCTCTGTCTGTAATAATAGCCACACTATCCATCTGTATCTGGCCTCACAGAAGTCTGACTGACCACAGTTCCTCTACCTCGGACCGTAGGAATATAATAACTATTCTATGTCATTCTTCGTCTATGTCTCAGCCTCCCTCTGTCATAGCGGGACTGGCCAGCTGCAGAGCCACTGGATCAATTGTTCTCAACTGTTTTTTTGTTACTGTTATCCTAATCACGTTTTTTGTTACTGTAACCCTAATCATGTTTTTGGTTACTGTAACCCTAATCACATTTTTGGTTACTGTAACCCTAATCACATTTTTTGTTACTGTAACCCTAATCACATTTTTGGTTACTGTAACCCTAATCACATTTTTGGTTACTGTAATCCTAATCACGTTTCTGCTCTAACCCTCAGGTGCAACTGATCATTAGCCTTATGTTCTTACATTATGAATCCTCTAAGTAGCCTACGCTCTGTTGATAAGCCAGGTACCCCGGGGAACTTATGCATAGGATGACTGAACAGAACACCCACTATGTTTTGAAATGGCAAACTTTTCCCCTATTGACCCTGGTCAAAAGTAGTGCACTATATAGGGAGTAGGGTGCCGTTTCAGACAGACACAGTCAAATCAAATCACATTTTATTTGTCACATGCGCCGAATACAACAGGTGTTGTATACCTTACAGTGAAAGGCTTAATTATAAGCCCTTCACCAACAATGCAGTTTAAAAAAAAATGTTAAGTAAAAAATAGATAAGTAAAAAATAACAAATTACAAATAAACAAATAATTAAAGAGCAGCAGTAAAATACCAGTAGCGAGGCTATATAAAGGGGGTACCGGTACAGAGTCAATGTGAGGGGGTACAGGCTGTCATGGATTCCCCCGTACTTCTGCTCATTCCGTGCACCAGCTCCGGAAGACTATGTCACCGACCTCTCGGAGTCACTGAACTGTTTCATTACGCACACCTGGTTCCCATTTCCCCTGATTAGTAATTGTATATAGTTGAAGTCAGAAGTTTACATACACCTTAGCCAAATACATTTAAACTCAGTTTTTCAAAATTCCTGACATTTAATCCCAGTAGAATTTCCCTGTTTTAGATCAGTTAGGATCACCACTTTATTTTAAGAATGTGAAATGTCAGAATAATATGAGAATGATATATTTCAGATTTTATTTCTTTCATCACATTCCCAGTGGGTCAGAAGTTTACATACACTCAATTAGTATTTGGTAGCGTTGCCTTAAATTGTTTAACTTGGGTCAAATATTTCAGGTAGCCTTCCACAAGCTTCCCACAATAAGTTGGGTGAATTTTGGCCCATTCCTCCTGACAGAGCTGGTGTAACTGAATGAGGTTTGTAAGGCCTCCTTGCTCGCACACGCTTTTTCAGTTATGCCTACACATTTTCTTTAGGATTGAGGTCAGGGCTTTGTGATGGCCACTCCAATACCTTGACTTTGTTGTCCTTAAGCCATTTTGCCACAACTTAGGAAGTATGCTTGGGGCGGCAGGGTAGCCTAGTTGTTAGAGCATTGGACTAGTAACTGGAAGGTTGCAAGTTCAAACTCCCGAACTGACAAGGTACAAATCTGTCGTTCTGCCCCTGAACAGGCAGTTAACCCATTGTTCCTAGGCCGTCATTGCAAATAAGAATTTGATCTTAACTGACTTGCCTAGTTAAATAAAGGTAAAATAAAAAATAAAGAAATAAAATGCTTGGGGTCATTGTCCTTTTGGAAGGCCCATTTGCAACCAAGCTTTAACTTGTCTTGAGATGTTGCTTCAATATATCCACATAATTTTCCTTCCCTCATGATGCCATCTATTTTGTGAAGTGCACCAGTCCCTCATGCAGCAAAGCACCCCCACAACATGATGCTGCCACCCCCGTGCTTCACGGTTGGGATGGTCTTCTTCGGCTTGCAGGCCTCCCCCTTTTTCCTCTAAACATAATGATGGTCATTATGGCCAAACAGTTCTATTTTTGTTTCATCAGACCAGAAGACATTTCTCTAAAAAAGTGCGATCTTTGTCCCCATGCACAATTACAAACCGTAGTCTGGCTTTTTTATTGTCACGCTCGTCTGATGAAGAAGGAGTGGACCAAAGTGCAGCGTGGTACGTGTTCATGATATTTAAAAAAAATCTAAACACTAGAACAAAAATAATAAAGCGAGAAACAAACAGTTCTGTAAGGTAACTAAGACTACACAGATAACAACTACCCACAAACCCAGGTGGGAAAAAGGCTACCAAAGTATGATTCTCAATCAGAGACAAGGATAGACAGCTGCCTCTGATTGAGAACCACACCCTGTCAAACACAAAGAAATAGAAAAAATAGAAATAAAGAAACTAGAATGCCCACCCTAGTCACACTGTGGCCTAACCAAAATAGAGAATAAAAGGGCGTGACATTTATGGCGGTTTTGGAGCAGTGGCTTCTTCCTTGCTGAGCGGCCTTGCAGGTTATGTCGATATAGGACTTGTTTTACTGTGGATATAGATACTTTTTTACCTGTTTCCTCCAGCATCTTCACAAGGTCCTTTGCTGTTGTTCTGGGATTGATTTGCACTTTTCGCACTAAAGTACGTTCATCTCTAAGAGACAGAACACATCTCCTTCCTGAGCGGTATAACGGCTAGGTGGTCCCATGGTGTTTATACTTGCGTACTATTGTTTGTACAGATGAACGTGATACCTTCAGGCATTTGGAAATTGCTCCCAAGGATGAACCAGAATTGTGGAGGTCTACAATTTATTTTCTGAGGTCTGAGGCTGATATCTTTTGATTTTCCCATGATGTCAAGCAAAGAGGCACAGAGTTTGAAGGTAGGCCTTGAAAAACATCCACAGGTACACCCCCAATTGACTCAAATTATATCAATTAGCCTATCAGAAGCTTCTAAAGTTGTGACATAATTTTCTGGAATTTTCCAAGCTGTTTAAAGGCACAGTCAATTTAGTTTATGTAAACGGAATTGTCATACAGTGAATTATGAGTGAAATAATCTGTCTGTAAACAATTGTTGGAAATAGTACTTGTTTCATGCACACAGTAGATGTCCTAACCGACTTACCAGAACTATAGTTTGTTAACAAGAAATTTGTGGAGTGGTTGAAAAACGAGTTTTAATGGCTCCAACCTAAGTGTATGTAAACTTCCGACTTCAACTGTATGTACCCCTTGTTCACCATTGTTTTGTCAGTTGTTGCTTCTGATTTCGTGCTGCGTGTATTGTGTACTCGTTATTACGGGTCCCGTGTAGTGTTGTGCACTTGTTACTACGGGTCTCGTCCCGTGTATTTATTAGAGGTTTAACTTCACTTTTTGTTTTGGTTACGTCCCTCTGTTTTTCTATACTTGTTTGTTTTGGTTACGTCCCTATGTTTTTGTATACTTGTTTGTTTTGGACTTCGGACTGTGCCTTTCAAGGAGTATCAATACCCCCTATTACATATTCCTGTGCCCGTCTCCAATCATTTATGCAACGTGACACAGGCTACTCGAGGCAATTGAGGTAATATGTACATGTAGGTAGAGTTAACGAGGTGGGAGGGCACAATGCAAATAGTCTGGGCAGCCATTTGAGCTCTCATCACTAGCTCTCATCACTACAGAGACAGGGTTCATCATAGGGCAGCTTTTATATGCCAGCTACAAAAGAGAACAGGCCTCAGATTAGCGTTTCAATGGCAGGATGAATGGGCTGAATCATAGAAAAGGAAGAGACGTAGAGATGCTGTGTTCTCTTGTGCCCATCTGTTTCCTCTCTCTCTCTCTCTCTCTCTCTCTCTATAGAAATAGTACTCTGGCTAGCATAATGAATAAGACAGACATAGATCTATGTAGCTAACGCAAACAGATTGGTTTCTTTTCAACAATGTAATTCAGCATCATGAAGCCCTTTTTTCTCGCTACAATCATTGATGTCATGTCCTTATGTGTAATAACAGCAAATAACACCTACCGTTTACATTTTTCCCATATGATAACAAGTAATGTTCTTTCTTATTTTAAATAGGAGTAGAAATATATGTTTTTGTAATCCAATCAAGCTTAGCGCTGTTCAATGTTTGTCTCCTGTCCAGTCTGTCCAGAGTTCACATACTGAATTAAATATAACACACTACTTTACACTACTTCAGACTTCACTTAAAACTTAAATGTATTTTTAGTCTAACACTGTCCAATCCAAATTACTGTTCCAACTTCCATGTGTTTTTGCTCAGCTAGCCTGCTTAGTTCCAGTTAGCCATGATGGCTCCAGAGTTGAACAGATGACAGTCCAATCCAGTGTTGAATGTGTTTCCAGTCAGCCATGATGGCTCCACAGGGACCGGTAGCTCATGTTTCTGTTGCCAAACCTAATTAAAAGCCTGATATGATTATTGGAAGAGTCCTGCTGGTCCCACAGATCATATCTGGCTCTGTCTGATTGTATCTTCTCCCTAGTGCCTTGTCTGGCCAGCCAACCAACTACTTGAGCCTCGGATGCTCCCTATTACACGTGGGTTGTGTCCCAAATGGCACCCTATTCCCTACCTAGGGCCCCATGGGGCCAGGTAATTAGTAGTGCACTATATAGGGTTCCATTTGGAATGCATACTGGGAGGATAGAGGAGGTTAGTAAATGATTGGTCCCTGTTTGATCAAGTGTAAAGACGAGCACAATCACTGGGTGTGTTCCAAATCTGTCTTGCCTACTACTTATTAAAATTGCATGCTGTGTTCTAATCGTACCATACAATATTTAGAAAGTACTGTTTAGTAAAATCAAATAAATATCAACATACTGGGCATACATCCATACTGAGAATGGATCATCTAATACACAATTGCATGGATTTGCGTAATTCGTTAATTTTGTTCATTTTTTTAGGTCGTCATCATTATTGCAAAAATAAGTACAAATACACATGACTTTAAGCTGCATAGTCATTTGACAGAGGTAATAGAGTACCACAGTATGTCATAATACCCATAAAACCTAGCAGTCAAACGGGGAAATGGTTTCAATCGTTTTTTCCAACATTAATGTTTCACTAGGACAAGGTGACTTATCATTTTATTATCCTGTATTTACCCCCCGCCAAAATGAAATGCCAATTAGCTGCTAACGTGGCTATCATAAAGAGCTACAAATGCCATGATGTTCTAGACGAGACTGCTGAATCGAGGCAAAGGAAAGAATCTCTGGATTAACTATCTAATGTTAGCTAAATGTGGTAATGAATAAATTGACTCCATTTCATTAAATGGAAAATTCTTTGAACTGTCTTATGCAAGTCTTAAATTGACACAATACCTGTTAGCAAAGGTGTCCGCTAGAGATGACGTTCAGGAGCTTGCAGGGATTTGTAGTTTTCCATGATGTCTACTTTGATGCTAATTAGCATTTTAGAATCTGAGAGTAAATAGAGCCAAATATATTGATAAAAGTCACCTTGTCCGAGAGAGATTTACATGGTTATCAAAATGTCATACCAGGGTAAGTCTACACGAAACACAGCCCTTATTTTAAGTGTTTCTAAAATCCCCTATGGGAAAAATGAATGGTGGGAAAACAATTGGAACCATTTCCCTGTTTGACCGCTAGGGTTTATAGGTATTATGACACCTCCACTCTGGGGCTCTATGAACTGTCCATTGTTCAGCACAGAAATTTATAAAACAGGACCATGTTTGTTTTTAAAGTGCTTCTGAGTTTATGTCACATTGTAATACAGCAAAACACAGCAATAAATGTCACGTAAAAGTACACAATAATGACAAAATAAGTAATAGAGTTATGAGTGTTTATTTAATATTAATAGCTGTTTTTTCAGAAGGAAGCAAAAAAACAGAAACCCATTTAAGCCAATATGGAGTAAACTGGAAATGAAATCCCTGATCTCTTTTAACAAGACAAAAGCAAAAGCACCTAGAAAATACACAAAATAATGAACATGTATCCATTAACTACTTAAACAGAAAATGTACTTTAAGGTTTGCTGAAGAAAGGCCTAGTACTACTACATTTTATTTATCTAGGCAAGTCAGTTAAGAGACACATTCTTATTTTCAATGACGGCCTAGGAACAGTGGGTTAACTGCCTGTTCAGGTGCTGAACGACAGATTCGTACCTTGTCAGCTTGGGGGTTTGAACTCGCAACCTTCCGGTTACTAGTCCAACGCTCTAACCACTAGGCTACCCTGCCTGCTACAGTAGTGAGTTATTACAAAATATATAAACAATTGCTCTTGAAGAGCTACACGGCTTTCTTGTTCAAGCCCAGTTCTGCCAAACCTGATATTACCATTCAAGGTCTCCATGAACATCTGATGTCTTGATGAACAGCTGAGTGGTAAAATCAGTTGTTGATATTCTGTTCTCTTGTCAATAGCTATTAAACCAAGCATGTGTAACCAATGTGAAATGGCTAGCTAGTTAGCGGTGATGCGCGCTAATAGCGTTTCAATCGGCGATGTCACTTGCTCTGAGACTTTGAAGTAGTTGTTCCCCTTGCTCTGCAAGGTCCGTGGCTTTTGTGGCGTGATGGGTAACGATGCTTTGATGGTGGCTGTTGTTGATGTGTGCCCCTACCTGGTTCGAGGAGTGGGACGGAAGCTGTACTGTTACAGAAGCACTGGGCTTAAACAACAAAGCCTACATAACCACGAGGCTCGTCAATAACACCTAATACAAACACTGTGACAGTTGACAGACTGCTGAGAAACACCTGTAAAATACAAGGCCATTAGACAAGTACCAAACTATTTAAAGAATATAAATGTACAAATCTGACATGGGATAGGTTATCAAAATGCTTCAGCTCCCAATGTTCTTAGTAATGCTGTACACAGCTGTCCAACTCCAGTAAAATAGCACACATTCCCACATTTACAGTGTACATGGCAGTATAAATATGAAAACAGATGGGAGTACTCACAGATCTGTAACAGAACATACATGCTGTAAGTGCTACTGATAGTGTGCGATGTACTGAGTGCATATGAATAAATGCTCTTCGTTGGCCATTGCAGATCACAGACATTCCTGTCTTGCAGGAAATCACACACAGAACGAGCAATATGTCCGGTGGCATTGTCATGCTGGAGGGTCATGTCAGGATGAGCCTGCAGGAAGAGTACCACATGAGGGAGGAGGATGTCTTCCCTGTAACGCATAACATTGAGATTGACTGCAATGGCAACAAGCTCAGTCCGATGATGCTGTGACACACCGCCCCAGACCATGACTGACCCTCCACCTCCAAATCGATTTCACTCCAGAGTACAGGCCTCGGTGTAACGCTCATTCCTCATTACTCATTCATTCTGCTCATTCCTTCGATGATAAATGCAAATCTGACCATCCCCCCTGGTGAGACAAAACTGCAACTCGTCAGTGAAGAGCACTTTGTGTCCATAGGTAACGTTGTTGCCGGTGATGTCTGGTGAGGACCTGCCTTACAACAGGCCTACAAGCACTCAGTCCAGCCTCTCTCAGTCTATTGCGGACAGTCTGAGCACTGATGGAGGGATTGTGCGTTCCTGGTGTAACTCTGGCAGTTGTTGTTGCCATCCTGTTGTGTTCGGATGTACCAATCCTGTGCAGGTGTTGTTACACATGGTCTGCCACTGCGAGGACGATCAGCTGTCCGTCCTGTCTCCCTGTAACGCTGTCTTAGGTGTCTCACAGTACGGACATTGCAATTTATTGCCCTGGCCACATCTGCAGTCCTCATGCCTCCTTGCAGCATGCCTAAGGCACGTTCACGCAGATGAGCAGGGGCCCTGGGAATCTTTCTTTTGGTGTTTTTCAGAGTCAGTAGAAAGGCCTCTTAAGTGACTCAAGTTTTCATAACTGTGACCTTAATTGCTTACCGTCTGTAAGCTGTTAGTGTCTTAACGACCGTTCCACAGGTGCATGTTAATTAATTGTTTATGGTACATTGAACAAGCATGGGAAACAGTATTTAAACCCTTTACAATGAAGATCTGTGAAGTTCTTTGGATTTTTAACAAATTATCTTTGAAAGACAGCGTCCTGAAAAAGGGACGTTTCTTTTTTTGCTGAGTTTATTATAAATTAGCAGCGTGGCAGTTTTCCCAAAGTTCCCAAAGTTTGGTGTGTCGAACTGACTATAAAAGCAGCTGAGGACGTTCGTTAGCTTATTTGTCTGTGCTCTGATTACAAACAAGTGTCCAGGTCAGCATTTTACACAGATTACTTCAGCCATACTGTATGAAAACCTTACACAGCAAAATGTGACCCACCACCTCGATTCGGTCTTACGTAGCAACATTAAATGTTGTTTTTTACATTGGATAAAAGAAAAGACTAGAAAATAGTATATCATACACTGCAGTTGTGGAACAGTGGGAAAGTAACTCTACTTTGAAAGTTGATACACTTTTGAGAAAATGGCCCTTTAATGTTTTGGTACACCTACTGGAGAGCTCTTCTTTGTCTACACCCATACAGCATCGTTCACACCCTCTAAGGATTCACATGTAAGGCCATGTGCTAAACAGAGTGAGCTAAACAATGAACCTTGATCCCAACCTATACAAACCTATTGTCATAGCTAGCCACAATGCATGAATCTGCAGGTAGCTAAAGCTAACCAACTAGGTTTGATGTTAGGTTAGCTATCTAGTTAACATTAGGCTATAACTAGCAATGCAAATGGTTTTCTGAAATACAAATAATACTATATGTATTTTGAAAGAGAATGTTCAAAATATCCCCTACGGTAGACAAACCCAGGACCTTCAAATACCAGGGCGGTGATGCTAACCATTATGCAATGAACCCTGCTATATATACGTCCGCTTGACACTCCATTAAATGGACAGTGGTGATGACAGCACACGTTGGATCCAAAATGTTTTGTTCATTCACTCAGTACTGACAGAATTTTTTTTTATCTTGCTTGGTAAAAAAAAAATCATACATACAGATCATACACGTAATGGTAGCCAGCGAGCCGGCCAGCTAACATTAGCTAGCTAGCTAACAGTACATTTTTAACTTGCAATGAAAATGACTTTCTGATAAAAATTAGAAACATATATCTGAAAATGTAGCTAAACTCTTACACGTATACATGGTTGATCGCTTCTCCCTCATTGTCATGGATGCCATGGTTGCCCTTAGTTTAAAGATGTAATCCGGAGACAGGTGTTCTCTTTTCGACTCCTTCCACATTTGCAATCAAACTCTGCTTCCATCGGGCATTCCACTGATTTCAAAACTCGGCCAACTTCTTCTTCTGTGCTATTTTTTCCCACATCACTGTCATCAGAAGACTCTGCAATGTTTTAACCTAAATGTTTTAACCTAAATCAGGAATTTCCTCATCTGATTCATTCAGAGTCAGAGAGAGTCAGCATGGCACGATCTTCCTCCAGAAAGTAGTCCATCACAACTTTTTCCCACAGATCTTTGTCGATAACACTTATTAAATTTAGGGCAGCAATGTTGAGAGCAGTAGCAACACTTTTGCAGTTTTCCATCATATCTTTCAAAAAAGCTGCAGTAGAAAAGATGATCTACTGAGCAGGTCAAGTTATAGACTGAAGCATGCTACATAGCAGACCAATGCAAACTCATCTCTCGGCATGTCCAGCCCATCCATTATCTCAGCCAATACGAACGTACTGCCACAACGCGTAATATTTTACCTATTAATGGAGTGGTGAATGTGTTTTATTCTTTATTGTTTTGTTTGCTGTTTTCCTTATTATGTCTATCTCTGATAAGTGTGAATATGTGTGAAATGCTTGTGAGGTCTACTTTCTTGGGGACCTGAATATTGACTGGTTTTCAACAAGCTGTCCGCTCAAGAGGAAGCTTCTTACTGTAACCAGTGCCTGTAATCTGGTTCAGGTTATTAATCAACCTACAAGGGTGTTTACAAAAACTTCAGGAACAAGATCATCCACATGTATCAATCACATTTTTACTAATACTGTAGAACTTTGTTCTGACGCTGTATCCGTACCCATTGGATGCAGTAATACCAATATAGTGGCTATATCCAGGAAAGCCAAAGTTCCGAAAGCTGCGCCTAAAATAGTGTAAAGAGATTTTGCTGTGACTCTTATGTGGAGGATGTTAAAAATATGTGTTGGTCTGAGGTGATTAATAAGGAACATCCAGCCGCTGCACTTTATGATATTACTTCTTCCAATTATTGATAAACATGCACCTGATAAGAAACTGACTGTTAGAACTGTTAAGGCTCCATGGATTAATAAGGAATTTAAAAACTGTATGGTTGAAAGAGATTAAGAAAAAGGAGTGGCTAAAAGGCTCAAATCCAGAACAAATTGAAGAAAGTGTAGTGTTCTATAAAGCCATTAAGGCACGGAACTCCCTTCCATCTCATATTGCTCAAATGTACAGCAAACCTGGTGTATGTCATGTTTCATGTTTTGTGTGAACCCCGGGAAGAGTAGCTGCTGCTTTCTCAACAGTTAATGGGGATCCTAATAAAATACCACATACCGCTACCTCAGTGCTCTGCTCTGTACTGCAACGCCACATCCTCTCGCTGGCCCCATGTGTTCTGCCATTTTAATTAAACTGTTGGTTTAAAGCCTCAGCTTAACAGCCCTCGTGCATGCATGCTTTCATTTGTGCCTGTGTGTTGCCTTTCTTATTATGTTTGCATGTCTGAGTGACCATTCTTTAATGTCAAATACAAATCAAATCAAATGTTATTTGTCACATGCTTCGTAAACAACAGGTGTAGATTAACAGTGAAATGCTTACTTATGGGCTCTTCCCAACAATGCATAGAAATATTTAGAAATAATAGAAAATAATAACTAAAGGATGTCACGTTCTGACCTTAGTTCCTTTGTTATGTCTTTGTTTTAGTATGGTCAGGGCGTGGGTTGGGTAGGTTGTCTATGTTCCTTTTTCTATGTGGTGTTTTTGTGTTTGGCCTGGTATGGTTCTCAATCAGAGGCAGGTGTCGTTAGCTGTCTCTGATTGAGAATCATACTTAGGTAGCCTTTTCCCACCTGTGTGGTGTGGGTGATTATTTTCTGTTCAGTGTTTTTTCTGCACCATACAGGACTGTTCGTTTGTCGTTTTATTTGTTTTTGTTCAGTGTTCATTACGTTGTTAAAAATATGAACCCTTACCACGCTGCGCATTGGTCCTCACTTTCTTCCACCACAGACGAGCGTTAAAAAGGAATAAGTACACAACGAGTAACGATAACCTCGCTATCTATATACACGTGTACCAGTCATGTGCAGGGGTATGAGGTAATTGAAGTATATACTGTATGTACATATAGGTAGTGATAAAGTGACGAGGCAACAAGATAGAAGATAGATAATAAACAGTAGCAGCAGTGTATGTGAGTCAAAAGAGTTGTTGCAATAAGGCTCAACAGTCTGAGTAGTTTTTGTTAACTAACTAACTAACAATTTAACCTTTTATGGCTTGAGGGTAGTAGCTGCTCAGGGTCCTGTTGGTTTCAGATTTGGTGCATCGGTACCGCTTGCTGTGTGGTAGCAAAGAGAACAGTCTACAACTTTTGTATCTGGAGTTAGACCATTTTTAGGGCCTCCCTCTGACACTGCCTGGCATAGATGTCCTGGATGGCAGGGAGCTCAGCTCCAATGATGTACTGGACCATACACACTACCATATGTAGCACCTTGCAGTCAGATGCCAAGCAGTTGCCATACCAAACGGTGGATGCAGCCAGTCTCAATGGTGCAGCTGTAATATTTTTGAGGATCTGAGGGCCCATGACAACTCTTTTCAGTCTCCTGATGCGGAAGAGGCTTTGCCGTGCCTTATTCACGACTGTGTTGGTGTGTGTGGACCATGATGATTCCTTAGTGATGTGGACACTGAGGAACATGAAGCTCTCGCCCGCTCCACTACATCCCCGTCATTTCCTGTAGTTCACCATCAGCTCCTTTAACTCGCTGACGTTAAGGGAGAGTTTGAAGCCCTGGCACCACACAGCCAGGTCATTGCTCTCCTCCCTATAGGCTGTCTCATCGTTGTCTGTGATCAGGCCAACCACTGTCGTGTCGTCAACAAACATAATGATGGTGCTGGAGTTGTGCGCGGATACGCAGTTGTGGGTGAACAGGGAGTACAGGAGGGGACTAAGCATGCACCCCTGAGGGTCCCCCGTGTTGAGGGTCAGCATGGCGGATGTGTTATTGCCTACCGTCACCACCTGGGGGCGGCCCGTCAGGAAGTCCAGGATACAGTTGCAGAGGTGTTGATTTGAGCCATCACCAGCCTTTCAAAGCATTTCATGGCTACAGATGTGAGTGCTACGGGTAATAGTTGTTTAGACAGGTTACCTTGGCGTTCTTGGGCACAGGGACTAAAGTGGTCTTCTTGAAACATGTAGGTATTACAGACTGGTTCAGGGAGAGGTTGAAAATGTCAGTGAAGAAACTTGCCAGCTGGTCAGTGCATGCTCTAAGTATGCTTCCTGGTAATCAGGCTTTTGAATGTTAACCTGTTTAAAAGTCTTACTTGTATTCCTGTAATGTCACTTTGCCTGTTTGAAGGCTTTATCAGGTGTGAAGGTACGAATTAACAATGGTTTATTAATAATCCAACAGGGGCAGGCAACAGACAGGTCAAGGCAGGCAGGGGTCAGTAAACCAGAGGTGTTTCTGTATTGAGCTCGTCACTGATACTTCCTTTTTTAGTTTTGGATTGTAAGCAGGAAACAGAAGGATAGCATTATGGTCAGATTTGCCAAAGTGATGGCAAGGGAGAGCTTTATATACGTTTCAGTGTGTGGAGTATCTAGAGTTTTATCTTCTCTAGTTGCACAGGTGACTTCCTGCTAAAAATGAGTCTAAACAGATTTCAGGTTCCCTGCATTAAAGTCCCTGGCCCCTAGGAGTGCTGCCTCTAGATGTGCATTTTCTTTTTTCCTTATGGCGCCTATACAGCTGGTTGAGTGTGGTCTTAGTGCCAGTATTGGTTTGTGGTGGTAAATATAGTAGTTTGGTCTACAGTTTTTCATGAGGTATTCTAAATCAGGCGAGCAAAAACTTGAGACTTCCTTAACATTAGAGATTGTGCATCAGCTGTTGTTAAGATACACACCCCTCCCCCTTAACCTTACCGAAGACATATTGACGATGCATAGAAAACCAGCTAAATGCCTGTTATCCATGTTCTTGCTCAGCTTTGACTCCGAGAAACATAGGATGCTACAGTTCTTCAGGTTCTGTTGATAGGATAGTCTCGAACAGAGCTTTTCCGGTGTGTATTCTAGTGATTGTACATTCACCAATAGAATCGAGGGTAGAGGTGGTTTATTTACATGCCGACATTGTCTCATGAGGATATCCACTCGTTTGCCTCTCTTGCACCGTCTCTTCCTCTCTCAAGTCACGGGGATTAGGGCCTGGTCCGGAATAATCCAGAGCTGCCTACTCATTGGAGTACAAATTAAAAGTAGAAATGTTCATCCAATTCAAGGTTAGTGATCACTGTTCTGATTTTAGTCATGGGTGATGATGGAGGAAACATTATGTACAAAAACAACGGTGAAGAAAAGCACCCACTAAATAGCAGAATTGTTCAGGAGCCTGTACAGCGAGCTCGCTGCAGCGTCATCTCCTCCAAATGGGACTTTGTCTCAATATCTCAATATCAATGTGTGATAAATCAACCAGACGCCGATTACCCCAGACGCCAATTTCAGGGCCAGCCGAAAGTTGTTTTCCTATTATATTAAAAAGGCAATTTCGTGATGAAATACGTGTTCATGCATCAAACAAGCTTTATTGGAATGTATTCGTTATGAAACAAAGTCAATAGCAGGAAAACAGACGTTCAGCTACTAGCAAATTAATGTGTGGTTTTCATTCAGGTAATGCTGCTCAGCAGGGTTTGGGATCAATTCCATTTCAATTCCAATGAATTAGTATTTCAGTTTACTTCCTGAAGTGATTGTATTGAAATAGAACTGATCCCAAAGGCTAAAACGCACAAGGTTTTACATTATGGCAGCTAAATATGGAGCGAGAGAAACACTCCATTTTGATGGGGGACCAGACAAAAGCTGACCCACATGACCTTTTCATTTCCTCCAGCTGAGGGCTGGCCATCATAGAGATGAGCGAGTGTGTGCGTCAGTGGCGGTTGGTGCTGTTTAAGATTAGCATGGCCTTATTTCTATTACAGCATATTGGATGACTGTCATTCAAATTCCATTCACCCAGCTCAATGTAACATTAATTGGTTTAGGCTACTACATGATACTTACATTTTCCCTATACCCATCATGAGGTTGCTGCAACCTACGAATGAAAGCTTATAACGAAGGTGCACAGGTCGAGAGAAAAATGTGTGTAATCATGGTGACACAGTGACACATTCAGTACCACTTTGCACACTCTTGCCTGCAACTACAGTAGCTTATCTAGGGTGTAATCATTAGTCCCAACAGTTGCAAACTGTTTATCCCCATTTCGTTATGATTGTTTCCATTTAAAACACTTTTTCAACTGAATCGGCAGAATGAATACACCCCTGATCACCAGTACACACAGGTCACTTTCATAGCAGTCACATTCAAACAGCATGATCACTTTGCTCACATCTGCGCTCTTTTGCTCTACCTTTTTCCTTCACTTCAGGACTTCACAGCTGTCTGTGAACAGGCGAAAAAACCTTTCCAAGCCAAAGCATACCATGACCGCTAACCGCTACATACAGCCTACATCTTTGTCACCATATTAGCGAACGTCATAGTTAACATAGCTACTAGTACTAATGCGTTAGTAAACCCACTAGAATAATGCAGTACAGTGTACAGCAAGCAGTTTAGCAGTTACACTGGCAGGCCCAGGTGGCAATACTTTTATAAAACCAAAAGCTTACTTTAACTTGGAAGAGTTTCAGTTTTGGATAGCCATAGCCAGCTAGCTAACACAGCATCCCTCTCTGTTTGAGCTGGGTGTTTGAGTAGGATACACTACAGTAGGCCGGCCTATCAGTATGAAAATTATCCTCACATTAATATATACAGTACACTACCATTCAAAAGTTTGGGATCACTTAGATATTTCCTTGTTTTTGAAAGAATTGTTTGTTTTTTTTACCATTAAAATAACATCAAATAAATAGAGTGTAGACATTGTTAATGTTGTAAATTACTTTTGTAGCTGGAAACGGCAGATTTTTATGGAATATCTACATAGGCGTACAGAGGCCCAATATCAGCAGCCGTCACTCCTGTGTTCCAATGGCATGTTGTGTTAGCTAATCCACGTTTATCATCTTAAAAGGCTAATTGATCATTAGAAAACCCTTTTGCAATTATGTTAGCACAGCTGAAAACTGTTGTACTAATTAAAGAAGCAATCAAACTGACCTCCTTTAGACTGGTTGAGTATCTGGAGCATCAGCATATGTGGGTTTGATTACATGCTCAAAATGGCCAAAAACAAAGATCTTTCTTCTGAAACTCGTCAGTCTATTCTTGTTCTGAGAAATGAAGGCTATACCATAAGAGAAATTGCCAAGAAACTGAAGATCTCGTAAAATGATGTGTACTACTCCCTTCACAGAACAGCGCAAATTGGCTCTAACTACAATAGAAAGAGGAGTGGGAGGCCCCGGTGCACAACTGAGCAAGAGGACAAGTACATTAGAGTGTCTAGTTTGAGAAACAGACGCCTCACAAGTCCTCAACTGGCAGCTTCATTAAATAGTACCCGCAAAACACCAGTCTCAACGTCAACAGTGAAGAGGATACTCCGGGATGCTGGCCTTCTAGGCAGAGTTCCTATGTCCAGTGTCTGTGTTATTTTGCCCATCTTAATATTTTATTTTTATTGGCCAGTCTGAGATATGGCTTTTTATTTGCAACTCTGCCTAGAAGGACAGCATCCTGGAGTCGCCTCTTCACTTTTGACATTGAGACTCGTGTTTTGCAGGTACTATTTAATGAAGCTGCCAGTTGAGTACTCGTGAGGCGTCTGTTTCTCAAATTAGACACTCTAATGTACTTGTCCTCTTGCTCAGTTGTGCACCGGGGTCTTTGTTTTTGGCCATTTTGAGCCGGGGCCTCCCACTTCGCTTTCTATTCTGGTTATTTGGTGACGTGAATATATTTAGTATAGCTGTAAATAAAGAGGAAAACTTTTTTAATGTTTCGCTATTTTATTTTTCTGAAATTCCCTGAGGAGGATGGTCCTGTCCTTCCTCCACTAAGGAGCGTCCACTGGTGTGCTTGTGTGTGTGTTTGCGTGTCTCAGCCCTTTGACATGTGTGTGTGTGTTAAACATTCCAATGAGGTACAAGATAGAGCGTGTCCCTTTCCCCCTTGTGTGCCACATACTGTATGTTGCTGTCATCTACATACCTCCTCTCCTCTCAGCCTCTCTCCTCCTCTCCTCTCTCTCCTTGTCCCTCTCCTACCCTCTGCCTCTCCTCCTCTCTTCTCTCCCACACAAAACCCCCACACTCCTAACCTCCTGTCCTTCTCTCTAACAACACATACTGTAGCTCTTCTCTACTTTCCTCTTCTCCTCTCTCCTCTTCTCTCCTTTCCTCTCCTTTCCTTCTCTCCTCCTCTTCTCTCTTATACTCCTCCTCTCCTCCTCTTCTCTCATCTTCTTTCCTCTCCTCTCCTTTCTTGTCCTCTTCTTTCCTCTCCTCCACTCTCCTCTTCTCTCTGCACACATCCTAGTCTCAGTGGCTTGTGGTGATAATTTCTCTGTTCCCAGAAAGCCCTGGCTCTCCGCTGCTTGGGGCTCATCATCCCGTATTATTACACTTCCTCAATAGAAGCCTGTGGTTGCTATGGAAGCCAGCAGTAGCACTGTTCTAGGCACTGCCTGGAGAGTGTTAGACATAGAAATAGAATACCTAGAATGGATAAGTTTTCCATTCTAGTTATTCTGTTGATGGCTTTAGCTATATTGGGAGATAAACAGTCTCCACGATTTCTCAAGGATTTCTTTGTGATATTTTGGGGCAAAAATGCACTGACGAGGGAAAAGGTTTGTTGATATGTGGCTTGATTAAACCATATTATGAGGTAAATTTGTGGTGAGTGGTTGACATTGCGAGCACTCTTATTGTACTGTGATAAGTTGTATGTAATACCATTGCGAGGATTTGACTGTTTTATGCAATAACATTGCGAGGATTTGACTGTTTTGTGCAATAACATTGCATTTATTTGTTTGATATTTGTTTAGTTGGATCCTATTAACTTTTGACAAGTAATTAAACACCGGTACACTGATAGACAAGGACAGTCACACAAATGTATATAGTGTGGTAAAATGTGCAAGCCCTCGCTTAATAAGCAGGAAATTCTTGATTTTGCAACCCCCAAGAGTGACTGAATTAGCTCTGGATACCTCACTTTACAGTCACAGCAGCTGGCAGCCACTTACAGTATCATGCAAAGGTCAAAGAAATCCACTGGCATGAAATATTGAATACCTGAAGAACATTACATGGTGGAAATAGGGAGTGTTATTTTTACAGTCTGAATCTAGAGAAGACAGTAACTGTATATTGAGATGGTTTAAGGTAATGAACATGGAAGTGTTTGGCAGCTTCGGAGGTATGGGGTTGTATAGGCATGTTTATTGAGTCTACTCTCCTTTCCCTTTATTGTAGTTTTTCCAATGCCAGCCCACTAAGCCGGATTAACGCAGGCGTATATTTGCAATTCAGCTAAATGTAAATTTCCCAGTATATATATATTTTGGTGTGTGTGTGTGTTTGTGTGTGTGTGTGTGTGTGTGTGTGTGTGTGTTATACACACTTATGTGGGTATCCCTTGTCTTCTGTATGTGTTTCCCTTTATGACACGAATCCAAGTCATACTACTGCCCCCTGCTGTAACAGTGTGTAATCACAGGAGTTTAGACAGCACAGATTGGGCTAAACTAACCCCTTATTCTGTTCTCTCTTCCCTAGACTCTACGGACTGAAAGAAACAGTTACTGTGGATTTGTACAGAACTCATCACAGGAACAACTCCATTCTCTCCTCAGCAGATTCTCTTTAGAAGCCCCACAGTGAAGGCACAGTGATACCTTTGGACAATTGAAGCAAACGCACGCATTTGCCTCAGGAAATGTCCTGCTGCTGTTGTCCTCTGCCAGTCCATGTTGCTTCCATGAGGACTCGGCCACTACAAAGTCTACAACTGGAGATATGTGGTTTTGTCATTTTCCCAAGGAGCAATAAAGCCCAGCTGCTATGTTCACTCTATTACTGAGGGGATTCCCAGGTTATGGAGTTGTGTTGTGAGACCGTGATGTCAGCAGTAGAACAGCAGACTCAATGGAACTGCGCTGAGAGAGGAAATGCACCAGTCTGTATGGCTTAAACAGACCATAATATATCACTGCAATTCTCCCAACCTGAATTGGTCCCATTACCCTCTTGGTTCTAGAAGTGTTGTCTTTTCCAAACCAATCAATGGAGGACACGTTGCATTATTCTAAGGAGTGGGAGTGCATTCTTCTCAATAATATAAACAAATCCAAATGTATCTGTTAATCTAGTAGGGATTGGTATGGTATACTTGACTTTTGCCCCTAAAATAACTTCCTGAACAAACTGTAAAGTAGGACTACAACTTTTGTTTTGGAGGACGACAACAGGAAGTTCAGTAGAACTATAACCCCCATTACCCACCATGGTGTTGCCGCAGCCAGACAAGCGCCATGTGTGCCTGACTACAATGGTGGTCATGACCAGCATGGCCTTTATGGATGCCTACCTAGTAGAGCAGAACCAAGGGCCCAGGAAGGTAAGAGACATTTTTTTAAAGCTATATACTGTGATTCAAAAAAGAATAAAACTATTTATCATTAATTTAAAAGTCCAAAAATAGATACCAATCGTAGACTGTAGCTTTGAATTACAAAATGTTTTCAACTTGGCCTTTAATCAGTGATTTTACTGTTTTGACATCCTTAGTTCTTTTGCATCTCTTTCATTGCCTTTCAATTGTTTGCTTTTAATTTATTTCAATATATTGTTTTACTGTAAAAACTGTGTTGTGATTTTCATGTTTAGTAAATAAAGTATGATGTGTATTTGTAGATCGGGGTGTGCATAATCGTGCTGGTGGGAGACATCTGTTTCCTCATCGTGCTGCGCTATGTGGCGGTTTGGGTCGGGGCCGAGGTGAAAACTGCCAAGCGTGGCTATGCCATGATCCTCTGGTTCCTCTACATCTTCGTCCTGGAGATCAAACTCTACTTCGTCTTCCAGGTAGGCAGACAGGTGGACCAGAAACCAGAGGGTCACGGGTTCGAATGGGCCGCTGTAATAGGAATTTCCAGCTGAACAAAAAGGAGAGCAGTCATTGATAAAGTCATTCAAAATCAATAGGGTTTAATTACAATAATGCAGAGAGACTCCTCCAGAACAGATGCATAGAATGTTTCTAACTGGCCTCTTAATATTCTAATCAGACAGCACCAAGTGTACTGTAAACCCCAGCCAGAGAGGCTTCAAGGAAGTCCGAACAAAAGGCAGTGATTGTCAGCTGCTACAGAATCACAGTGTTTCACATAATACAATGATAATCAGTGTCCTCAGTCCTTGTACCTCCAGTCAATCACTATCAACAGATATGAGTTTAATCCATAACATCTAGTCTAGTGAACATCAATCCGAGTGTTACAAACAGAACACTTGGAATCATGTGTACTACAGAACGGGAAAACACAGAAATATGCTAAACATTGCGTTAAACACTCTAAACTGAATATGAACTTTATTCATTTTAAATATTCCCATTACAGCCGGCAACCGGAGTGTTGCTGGCATCAGTATCCCAGATACCATCTCCTTTCGTTGTGCCCTTGAGCAGGATACTCCAGCCCTAAACTGCTCCAGGGACGCTGCACTGTGGCTAACCGAGGGGTGTGTATGTGTGTATTGGCTGGGTGGCGGGGAGGGGATGCTGCAACCTAATCTCATAGTTTCAATTCGGGATTTGACAGGGCTGGATATTCACAGAAATCCAGAAAAAGACACATTTCAATATCTCTCTAACAATTAACAACAAAGAATGTCTTATATCTTCTAGAACTACAAGGCGGACAGGAAGAGCCTGGAGACGGTGGCCCGCAAGGCTCTAACCTTACTCCTCTCTGTGTGCGTCCCGGGGCTGTACCTGGTCCTTGTTGCCCTGGACAGCATGGAGTATGTGAGAACCTTCCGGAAGAAGGAGGACATGCGGGGGAGGCTGTTCTGGGTGGCCCTGGACCTGCTGGATGTTCTGGACATCCAGGCCAACCTGTGGGAGCCCCAGCGGACGGGCCTACCCATCTGGGCCGAGGGACTGATGTTCTTCTATTGCTACATCCTCCTCCTTATCCTGCCCTGTGTCTCCCTGTCTGAAATCAGTGTCCAGGGGGAGCACGTCTCGCCCCAGAAGATGATGCTGTACCCTGTTCTTAGTCTTGTTACCATAAATATAGTGACAATCATGATCCGTGGGGTCAACATGGTGCTGTTCCAGGATAGTAGGGTTTCCACAATCTTCATAGGGAAGAACGTGGTGGCCATAGCAACGAAGGCCTGTACGTTTCTGGAGTACAGGAGGCAGGTGAAGGAGTTCCCTCCACAGGATCCTAGCATGGCAGGTATAGCATTAGAGCTGCAGCAAGGGAACTCTGTGGGTCACAACCACGGGCACAACCAGACCTTGCCTAATGCCACCACTAGCCTCCCCGACGAACCCTCACCGACCGAGGTCATAGACACATGACCCTTGCCCATGGATAGTTACATCCTTTTCACACTGTAATGCCGAGCGGATCCATACTGTGATGGCTTGGGTATTTTTCTTTCACACTGTGCTTTCCAGCAACTACCAGCGCAGTACAGCTTGGCTTAGCTTGGCTTAGCAGTGTGAAAAGTGTGGCAAGTGTCTGACCCTGGGCAAAGCTAGACTGGACTAGACTTCTCAGAGCTCAGCTAGACTGAACTAGACTTCTCAGAGCACAGGATGACCCCAAAAAAGACTGTTTCCGTCCAGAAAGAAACATCATGTTTCACTGAGTCCGCTCCAGCTCAGGAAAACGGCCCAGCGCCTTGCCAGCCAGCCTACCAGATGAACTGATGAGATCATTCTGATAAAGACTGATGTGTTTTTCTATTCTATTGTGTGTGTTTCTATACTTCTCTATGGTGGACTAGCAGACAGACAGACAGACAGACAGACAGACAGACAGACAGACAGACAGACAGACACATACAGGTGACCTCAGATACAAAGCCCAACTCAGCTGACATGAGCTTATAGTCCACCTGTAACCAGACCTGGGTGCAAATACTATTCAAAATAATTTCAAATACTTTATATGGACTTGATTGAGCTTGCCTAGCAAAATGGAACCAATGGAATAGCAGCAAGACTGCAAACCACACCCATCTGGCACTCCAGGCAGGCTAGAGCAAACAATAAATGTTTCCAAGATTTCCAGTAGTACTTGAACCCAGGTCTCCTGTAAACTCCTTGTCCTTTTTGACGAACTGGGATTTTTTGTAATTCCAAGACAATGTTTTTAAGTGATGGTGTAATGCTGTAATTCTCTTTGTTATTTTAAATATATATACAGTACCAGTCAAACGTTTGGACACAGCTACTCATTCAAGGGTTTTTCTTGATTTTTACTATTTTCTACATTGTAGAAGACATCAAAACTATAGTAGTAACCAAAAAAGTGTTAAACCAATCAAAATATATTTTATATTATAGATTCTTCAAAGTAGCCATCCTTTTCCTTGATGACAGCTTTGCACACTCTTGGCATTCTCTCAACCAGCTACATGAGGAATTATTTTCCAACAGTCTTGAAGGAGTTCCCACATACGCTGAATACTTGTTGGCTGCTTTTCTTCACTCTGCGGTCCAACTCATCCCAAACCATTTTAATTGGGTTGAGGTCTGATGATTGTGGAGGCCAGGTCATCTGATGCAGCACTCCATCACTCTAATTGGTCTAATAGCCCTTACACAGCCTGGAGTTGTGTTGGGTCATTGTCCTGTTGAAAAACAAATGATAATCCCACTAAGCGCAAATCAGATGGGATGGCATATCGCTGCAGAATGCTGTGGTAACCATGCTGATTAAGTGTGCCTTGAATTCTAAATAAATTAATGACCGTGTCAACAGCAAAGCACCCCCACACTATCACACCTCCTCCTCCATGCTTCACGGCGGGAACCACACATACAGAGATCATCTGTTCACCTACTCTATGTCTCACAAAGACAGTTGGAACAGGCTTGAGCTGGTTGTAACCTAAATGTGGACTCATCAGGCCAAAGGACAGATTTCCACTGGTCTAATGTCCATTGCACGTGTTGCTTGGCTCAAGCAAGTCTCTTCTTTTTATTGGTGTACTTTAGTAGTGGTTTCTTTAATTCAATTCGACCATGAAGGCCTGATTCACGCAGTCTCCTCTGAACAGTTGATGTTGAGATGTGTCCGTTACTTGAACTCTGTGAAACATTTATTTGGGCTGCAATCTAAAGTGCAGTTAACTCTAATGAACTTTTCCTCTACAGCAGAGGTAACTCATGGTCTTCCTTTCCTGTTGCGGTCCTTGTGAGAGCCAGTTTCATCATAGCGCTTGATGGTTTTTGCGACTGCACTTGAAGAAATGTTCAAAGTTCTTGATATTTTCTGCATTGACTGAACTTCATGTCTTAAAGTAATGATGCACTGTTGTTTCTCTTTGCATATTGTGTAGCCTAGTGGTGCATTGGACTAGTAAACGAAAGGTTGCAAGTTCAAACCCCCGAGCTGACAAGGTACAAATCTGTCGTTCTGCCCCTGAACAGGCAGTTAACCCACTGTTCCTAGGCTGTCATTGAAAATAAGAATTTGTTCTTAACTGACTTGCCTGGTTAAATAAAGGTAAAAAAAATATTTGAGCTGCTCTTGCTATAATATGGACTTGGTCTTTTACCAAGTAGGGCTATCTTCTGTATACCATCCCTACCTTGTCACAACACAACTGATTGTCTCAAACGCATTATGAAGGAAATAAATTCCACAAATGAACTTTTAACAAGGCACACCAGTTAATTAAAACGCATTCCAGGTGACTACGTCATGAAGCTGGTTGAGAGAATGCCAAGGGTGTGCAAAGCTGTTGTCAAGGCTACTTTGAGGAATCTCAAGTATAAAATATATTTTGATTTTTTTAACACTTTCTTGGTTACTACATGATTCCATATGTGTCATTTCATAGTTTTGATGTCTTTACTATTATTCTACAATGTAGAAAATAGTAAAAATAAAGAAAAACCCTTGAATGAGAAGGTGTGTCCAAACTTTTGACTAGTACACTCTCTCTCTCTCTCTCTCTCTCTATATATATATATATATATATACACTGCTCAAAAAAATAAAGGGAACACTGAAACAACACAATGTAACTCCAAGTCAATCACACTTCTGTGAAATCAAACTGTCCACTTAGGAAGCAACACTGATTGACAATACATTTCATGCTGTTGTGCAAATGGAATAGACAACAGATGGAAATTATAGGCAATTAGCAAGACACCCCCAATAAAGGAGTGATTCTGCAGGTGGTGACCACAGACCACTTCTCAGTTCCTATGCTTCCTGGCTGATGTTTTGGTCACTTTTGAATGCTGGCGGTGCTTTCACTCTAGTGGTAGCATGAGATGGAGTCTACAACCCACACAAGTGGCTCAGGTAGTGCATTTCATCCAGGATGGTACATCAATGCGAGCTGTTGCAAGAAGGTTTGCTGTGTCTGTCAGCGTAGTGTCCAGAGCATGGAGGCACTACCAGGAGACAGGCCAGTACATCAGGAGACGTGGAGGAGGCCGTAGGAGGGCAACAACCCAGTAGCAGGACCGCTACCTCCGCCTTTGTACAAGGAGGAGCAGGAGGAGCAATGCCAGAGCCCTGCAAAATGACCTCCAGCAGGCCACAAATGTGCATGTGTCTGCTCAAACGGTCGGAAACAGACTCCATGAGGGTGGTATGAGGGCCCGACGTCCACAGGTGGGGGTTGTGCTTACAGCCCATTTGCCAGAGAACACCAAGATTGGCAAATTCGCCACTGGCGCCCTGTGCTCTTCACAGATGAAAGCAGGTTCACACTGAACACGTGACAGACGTGACAGAGTCTGGAGACGCCGTGGAGAACTTTCTGCTGCCTGCAACATCCTCCAGCATGACCGGTTTGGCGGTGGGTCAGTCATGGTGTGGGGTGTGCTCGCCAGAGGTAGCCTGACTGCCATTAGGTACCAAGATGAGATCCTTAGATCCCTTGTGAGACCATATGCTGGTGCGGTTGGCCCTGAGTTCCTCCTAATGCAAGACAATGCTAGGCCTCATGTGGCTGGAGTGTGTCAGCAGTTGCTGCAAGAGGAAGGCATTGATACCTATGGACTGGCCCGCCCGTTCCCCAGACCTGAATCCAATTGAGCACATTTGGGACATCATGTCTCGCTCCATCCACCAACGCCATGTTGCACCACAGACTGTCCAGGAGTTGGCGGATGCTTTAGTCCAGGTCTGGGAGGAGATCCCTCAGGAGACCATCTGCCACCTCATGAGGAGCATGCCCAGGCGTTGTAGGGAGGTCATACAGGCACGTGGAGGCCACACACACTACTGAGCCTCATTTTGAATTGTTTTAAGGACATTACATCAAAGTTGGATCAGCCTGTAGTGTGGTTTTCCACTTTAATTTTGTGTGACTGCAAATCCAGACCTCCATGGATTGATAAATTTGATTTCCATTGATAATTTCTGGGTGATTTTGAGAGAGAGAGAAAGAGAGAGAGTACTAGTCAAAAGTTTGGACACACCTTCTCATTCAAGGGTTTTTCTTTATTTTTACTATAATGACACTGTCAATATATATACAGTGCCTTGTGAAAGTATTCGGCCCTCTTGAACTTTGCGACCTTTTGCCACATTTCAGGCTTCAAACATAAAGATATAAAACTGTATTTTTTGTGAAGAATCAATAACAAGTGGGACACAATCATGAAGTGGAACGACATTTATTGGATATTTCAAACTTTTTTAACAAATCAAAAACTGAAAAATTGGGCGTGCAAAATTATTCGGCCCCTTTACTTTCAGTGCAGCAAACTCTCTCCAGAAGTTCAGTGAGGATCTCTGAATGATCCAATGTTGACCTAAATGACTAATGATGATAAATACAATCCACCTGTGTGTAATCAAGTCTCCGAATAAATGCACCTGCACTGTGATAGTCTCAGAGGTCCGTTAAAAGCACAGAGAGCATCATGAAGAACAAGGAACACACCAGGCAGGTCCGAGATACTGTTGTGAAGAAGTTTAAAGCCGGATTTGGATACAAAAAGATTTCCCAAGCTTTAAACATCCCAAGGAGCACTGTGCAAGCGATAATATTGAAATGGAAGGAGTATCAGACCACTGCAAATCTACCAAGACCTGGCCGTCCCTCTAAACTTTCAGCTCATACAAGGAGAAGACTGATCAGAGATGAAGCCAAGAGGCCCACGATCACTCTGGATGAACTGCAGAGATCTACAGCTGAGGTGGGAGACTCTGTCCATAGGACAACAATCAGTCATATATTGCACAAATCTGGCCTTTATGGAAGAGTGGCAAGAAGAAATCAATTTCTTAAAGATATCCATAAAACGTGTTGTGTAAAGTTTGCCATAAGCCACCTGGGAGACACACCAAACATGTGGAAGAAGGTGCTCTGGTCAGATGAAACCAAAATTGAACTTTTTGGCAACAATGCAAAACGTTATGTTTGGCGTAAAAGCAACACAGCTCATCAACCACAACACACCATCCCCACTGTCAAACATGGTGGTGGCAGCATCATGGTTTGGGCCTGCTTTTCTTCAGCAGGGACAGGGAAGATGGTTAAAATTGATGGGAAGATGGATGGAGCCAAATACAGGACCATTCTGGAAGAAAACCTGATGGAGTCTGCAAAAGACCTGAGACTGGGACGGAGATTTGTCTTCCAACAAGACAATGATCCAAAACATAAAGCAAAATCTACAATGGAATGGTTAAAAAATAAACATATCCAGATGTTAGAATGGCCAAGTGAAAGTCCAGACCTGAATCCAATCGAGAATCTGTGGAAAGAACTGAAAACTGCTGTTCACAAATGCTCTCCATCCAACCTCACTGAGCTCGAGCTGTTTTGCAAGGAGGAATGGGAAAAAAATTCAGTCTCTCGATGTGCAAAACTGATAGAGACATATCCCAAGTGACTTACAGCTGTAATCGCAGCAAAAGGTGGCGCTACAAAGTATTAACTTAAGGTGGCTGAATAATTTTGCACACCCAATTTTTCAGTTTTTGATTTGTTCAAAAAGTTTGAAATATCCAATAAATGTCGTTCCACTACATGATTGTGTCCCACTTGTTGTTGATTCTCCACAAAAAAATACAGTTTTATATCTTTATTTTTGAAGCCTGAAATGTGGCAAAAGGTCGCAAAGTTCAAGGGGGCCGAATACTTTCGCATGGCACTGTATATACAGTGGGGAGAACAATTATTTGATACACTGCCGATTTTGCAGGTTTTCCTACTTACAAAGCATGTAGAGGTCTGTAATTTGTATCATAGGTTCACTTCAACTGTGAGAGGCGGAATATAAAACAAAAATCCAGAAAATCACATTATATGATTTTTAAGTAATTCATTTGCATTTTATTGCATGACATAAGTATTTGATCACCTACCAACCAGTAAGAATTCTGGGTCTCACAGACCTGTTAGTTTTTCTTTAAGAAGCCCTACTCATTACCTGTATAAAAGGCACCTGTCCACACACTCAATCAGACTCCAACCTCTCCACAATGGCCAAGACCAGAGAGCTGTGTAAGGACATCAGGGTTAAAATTGTAGACCTGCACAAGGCTGGGATGGGCTACAGGACAATAGGCAAGCGGCTTGGTGAGAAGGTAACAACTGTTGGCGGAATTATTAGAAAATGGAAGAAGTTCAAGATGACGGTCAATCACCCTTGGTCTGGGGCTCCATTCAAGATCTCACCTCGTGGGGCATCAATGATCATAAGGAAGGTGAGGGATCAGCCCAGAACTACACGGCAGGTCAATGGCCAATGACCTGAAGAGAGCTGGGACCACAGTCTCAAAGAAAACCATACAGTGCCTTGCGAAAGTATTCGGCCCCCTTGAACTTTGCGACCTTTTGCCACATTTCAGGCTTCAAACATTAAGATATAAAACTGTATTTTTTTGTGAAGAATCAACAACAAGTGGGACACAATCATGAAGTGGAATGACATTTATTGGATATTTCAAACTTTTTTAACAAATCAAAAACTGAAAAATTGGGAGTGCAAAATTATTCAGCCCCCTTAAGTTAATACTTTGTAGCGCCACCTTTTGCTGCGATTACAGCTGTAAGTCGCTTGGGGTATGTCTCAATCAGTTTTGCACATCGAGATAATTTTTTTCCCATTCCTCCTTGCAAAACAGCTCGAGCTCAGTGAGGTTGGATGGAGAGCATTTGTGAACAGCAGTTTTCAGTTCTTTCCACAGATTCTTGATTGGATTCAGGTCTGGACTTTGACTTGGCCATTCTAAACACCTGGATATGTTTATTTTTGAACCATTCCATTGTAGATTTTGCTTTATGTTTTGGATCATTGTCTTGTTGGAAGACAAATCTCCGTCTCAGTCTCAGGTCTTTTGCAGACTCCATCAGGTTTTCTTCCAGAATGGTCCTGTATTTGGCTCCATCCATCTTCCCATCAATTTTAACCATCTTCCCTGTCCCTGCTGAAGAAAATCAGGCCCAAACCATGATGCTGCCACCAGCATGTTTGACAGTGGGGATGGTGTGTTCAGGGTGATGAGCTGTGTTGCTTTTACGCCAAACATAACGTTTTGCATTGTTGCCAAAAAGTTAAATTTTGGTTTCATCTGACCAGAGCACCTTCTACCATATGTTTGGTGTGTCTCCCAGGTGGCTTGTGGCACACTTTAAATGACACTTTTTATGGATATCTTTAAGAAATGGCTTTCTTCTTGCCACTCTTCCATAAAGGCCAGATTTGTGCAATATACGACTGATTGTTGTCCTATGGACAGAGTCTCCCACCTCAGCTGTAGATCTCTGCAGTTCATCCAGAGTGATCATGGGCCTCTTGGCTGCATCTCTGATCAGTCTTCTCCTTGTATGAGTTGAAAGTTTAGAGGGACGGCCAGGTCTTGGTAGATTTGCAGTGGTCTGATACTCCTTCCATTTCAATATTATTGCTTGCCCAGTGCTCCTTGGGATGTTTAAAGCTTGGGAAATATTTTTGTATCCAAATCCGGCTTTAAACTTCTTCACAACAGTATCTCGGACATGCCTGGTGTGTTCCTTGTTCTTCATGATGCTCTCTGCGCTTTTAATGGACCTCTGAGAACATCACAGTGCAGGTGCATTTATACAGAGACTTGATTACACACAGGTGGATTGTATTTATCATCATTAGCCATTTAGGTCAACATTGGATCATTCAGAGATCCTCACTGAACTTCTGGAGAGAGTTTGCTGCACTGAAAGTAAAGGGGCTGAATAATTTTGCACGCCCAATTTTTCAGTTTTTGATTTGTTAAAAAAGTTTGAAATATCCAATAAATGTCGTTCCACTTCATGATTGTGTCCCACTTGTTGTTGATTCTTCACAAAAAAATACAGTTTTATATCTTTATGTTTGAAGCCTGAAATGTGGCAAAAGGTCGCAAAGTTCAAGGGGGCCGAATACTTTCGCAAGACACTGTAAGTAACACACATATATATATATATATAGTGGGGAGAACAAGTATTTGTCAATGAAGCAGCATTCATTTGAGGACTTCTATACTCTTTGAGAGAATTTCAGAGCGAGGATGGTTAGAGGGAAACAAAGAACGGGTGGGAGGGGGAGGGATGGACGGTGGGGTGGAAGAGAAGCAAGAATTTAGACAGGGAGCGAGTGAGAAACAGAACGATGGGAGGAAGGGTGGGTGGGAGTGGGAGGAAAAGGGCTGGGGAGAGGGGCAGTGTGTGTGTGTTTAATGGAGGGATGGAGGATGGGTAAAGCTGCTTATTAGGTGTAAGCCTCTCAGAAGGGGATCCAATTTCCCTGCTATTGTGAGGCTATTAAAGTACGAGGCCAGACCGTATGAAAGGTGTCCATATTAGGACATCCTTAGAGTCACAAGAAAGAGGTGTCAGACGACAGAGCCCTTATGTATCAAGCATCTCAGAGTAGGAGTGCTGGATCAGGATCAATTTTGCCTTATAAATAATACTGAATAAGATGAGGGACCTGATCCTACTGTAGTTCAGCACTCAGATACTTTGTGAATACTGGCTCTGACTATATTCACTCCTTGTGACTCAGAGGCTGTTCCTAATATGGGCACTGTACATTAGGTGATTTGGAATCCTCTGTTTCCCTGAGCTCAGCACTATATATAGAATGAATAATAAAGAGGGCCCACAGCCCCTGTAGTTTCCCAATGTGTCTTTGTGTGTGTGTGTGTGTGTGTGTGTGTGTGTGTGTGTGTGTGTGTGTGTGTGTGTGTGTGTGTGTGTGTGTGTGTGTGTGTGTGTGTGTGTGTGTGTGTGTGTGTGTGTGTGTGTGTATGCTCTCTCTTTGGCAGGAAACATGCATAATATTTAGCGTAAAACACCAAAGACCAAGCTCTCAAACACCATTCAAATGACCATAGCTGTCTTAATCTGAGAGATAATCACACAACGTCTTTGCTTGTCATGTTAATGGAGGAAACAGAATATTCTAGTATGTGGACACCTGCTCGTCAAACATCTCATTCCAAAATCATGTGCATTAATATGGAGTTGGTCCCCCTTCGCTGCAATAACAGCCTCCACTCTTCTGGGAAGGCTTTCCACTAGATGTTGGAATATTGCTGTGGGGACTTGCGAACCAGGCCTAATCACCCAACATCAGTGCCCGAACTCACTAATGCTCTTGTGGCTGAATGTGGGGAAGGCTCTGACTATATTCTGACTATTCAGCCACAACAGCATTAGTGAGTTCGGGCACTGATGTTGGGTGATTAGGCCTGGCTCGCTGTCAGCGTTCCAATTCCAAAGGTGTTCGATGGGGTTGAGGTCAAAGCTCTGTGCAGGCCAGTCAAGTTGTTCCTCACCGATCTCGACAAACCATTTCTGCATGGACCTCGCTTTGTGCACGGGGCATTGTCATGCTGAAACAGGAAAGTGCCTTCCCCCAAACACTTGCCACAAAGTTAGAAGCACAGAATCTTCTAGAATGTCATTGTATGCTGTAGCATTAAAATGACCTGTCACTGGAACTAAGGGCCCTAGCCTGAAACATGAAAAACAGCCCCAGACCATTATTCCTCCTCCACCAATCTTTACAGTTGGCACTATGCATTGGGGCAGGTAGCGTTCTCCTGGCATCCGCCAAACCCAGATTCGTCCATTGGACTTTTAGATGGTGAAGCGTAATTCATTACTCCAGAGAACGCTTTTCCAGTGCTCCCAGCTATACATTACCATGACCCAGGCTATACATTACCATGACCCAGGCTATACAGTCCCATGACCCAGGCTATACAGTCCCATGACCCAGGCTATACATTACCATGACCCAGGCTATACATTACCATGACCCAGGCTATACAGTCCCATGACCCAGGCTATACAGTCCCATGACCCAGGCTATACATTACCATGACCCAGGCTATACAGTCCCATGACCCAGGCTATACAGTCCCATGACCCAGGCTATACAGTCCCATGACCCAGGCTATACAGTCCCATGACCCAGGCTATACAGTCCCAAGACCCAGGCTATACAGTCCCATGACCCAGGCTATACAGTCCCAAGACCCAGGCTATACAGTCCCAAGACCCAGGCTATACAGTCCCATGACCCAGGCTATACAGTCCCATGACCCAGGCTATACAGTCCCAAGACCCAGGCTATACAGTCCCATGACCCAGGCTATACATTACCATGACCCAGGCTATACAGTCCCATGACCCAGGCTATACAGTCCCATGACCCAGGCTATACAGTCCCATGACCCAGGCTATACAGTCCCATGACCCAGGCTATACAGTCCCATGACCCAGGCTATACAGTACCATGACCCAGGCTATACATTACCATGACCCAGGCTATACAGTCCCATGACCCAGGCTATACATTACCATGACCCAGGCTATACATTACCATGACCCAGGCTATACAGTCCCATGACCCAGGCTATACAGTCCCATGACCCAGGCTATACATTACCATGACCCAGGCTATACAGTCCCATGACCCAGGCTATACATTACCATGACCCAGGCTATACATTACCATGACCCAGGCTATACAGTCCCATGACCCAGGCTATACATTACCATGACCCAGGCTATACAGTACCATGACCCAGGCTATACAGTCCCATGACCCAGGCTATACAGTATCAAGACCCAGGCTATACAGTCCCATGACCCAGGCTATACAGTACCATGACCCAGGCTATACAGTACCAAGACCCAGGCTATACAGTACCAAGACCCAGGCAATACAGTCCCATGACCCAGGCTATACAGTACCAAGACCCAGGCAATACAGTCCCATGACCCAGGCAATACAGTCCCATGACCCAGGCTTTACAGTCCCATGACCCAGGCTATACAGTACCATGACCCAGGCTATACAGTACCAAGACCCAGGCTATACAGTCCCATGACCCAGGCTATACAGTACCATGATCCAGGCTATACAGTCCCATGACCCATTCTATACATTACCAAGATCCAGGCTATACAGTCCCATGACCCAGGCTATACAGTCCCATGATCCAGGCTATACAGTCCCATGACCCAGGCTATACAGTACCATGACCCAGGCTATACAGTACCAAGACCCAGGCTATACAGTACCATGACCCAGGCTATACATTACCAAGACCCAGGCTATACATTGCCATGCAAAATGCACAATAAGATGCTCAACTCTTACTTAGTTCCTGTAAATTAGTGTTTGGGTGCTTTAGCCCAGGAGTATGAAAAAGACGACCAGGGCTGGTGATACAGTAGCATGGCCAGGAGAGAGAACAGATTACAGCAATTAGGGGGTACCGTATAGGGTACCATATAGTAGAATGGAGAAGCAGTATCAATGGTGGGGAATCAATGGTTTGCAGAAAGCAATTTAGAGTCTGCCGATTGGGTGAGTCTGCCAGGTAGCACCACTGGCTCCGGTGATAAATAATAGTCTCTGCTATTCTGGGTCTACTTATCTATCGCAGCAGAGCAGAGAGCTGGCCAGGTCTCTGGGTCTCTAGCTGATTATGATTCTATGGCCACTTCCCCTTGGACCCTAGACAAGAAATAACCAATGAACATTGTTGCAGATGACTACAGAACTGATGTCCAAACAGGACAGTTGAAGAGGGAAGCCTTAATCTTTAACTCTTAGATGTTAAGTCCCTATTTGGGGGACTTTGAGCATTTCTGGACCGGTTCCAACAGACATTTTGGTGTACAAAGCGTTCTGTGAATGTCTTGGGGTTCAGTGTTTTATATTGCAAGAAAGTCCCAACCAGGGTTGCTATGTCCACGGTTTTCCTGAAAACTGGGCTACTTTGAAAACAATGTTGCGGTTGTATTGGTCGCGGGATGCAGGTTTTCGGGCTACTTTTAAATTGCCCCCCGGCTGCCATGGCATTTCTCTTCTTTTTTTCTATCTATTCATTTCACTGTGACCTGCTGCTGCTGACTATCAGGCAGTGAGGCAGACTGTTGCTGGGAGAGTGGTGGGGAAGGAGGGAGCGGAGAGGTGTGTGTGTGTGTGTGTGTGTGTGTGTGTGTGTGTGTGTGTGTGTGTGTGTGTGTGTGTGTGTGTGTTGAGAGAGCAAGCAGGAGGAGAGCAGTGCCCAGCGGGAATGAACTACCAGCACAAGCTAGCTGCCTACTTCTCGCTCATGTGGCAACTCCTCTTTTGTTGCAAAACATTTTTTGGGGCTAGTTTTTCAGGCCCTGTGGGCGGGTTATGAGTGGTCATTGTTCTAGAAATTAAGTTAGACTTGGCAAACCTTTCCCCATCTCTCTGCTCTCCACTCCCACTCTCCCAGCAGGGCTGACTTGCAGTGTCAGGTTTCAGACCCCATATTTGCATAACGTCTGGCTTATCCTGACAAAGGAATGATTTCCTGTTAAACTCTTAGCCGAATTTAGAGCTCTCAACATGAACAAATATGAAATGATTTCATAAGAATTGAACTAAGACCACTTTCTCTTGGACACAGGTGGACTAAATCACTTTGTTCTTAAAACTGAAGTTGTAACGACTGCACACATTTGAATGGTGTCTCTGCGTCGCTCAGTGGACGTTAAGTGGAAAATTATCTCTTGGCAATTATATGAAATAGTGCCAATATTATACTGTCACTAAGCATGATCATATTTATTTTACAGTGATAAGAAATGTCAAATGTTATAGTAAGTTGTTGACAATTTAATTGTCATTATATTTAGAAAGCATTTCAGTCATTTCAAGCCCCTCAGATTTTCTATATTTATATAATATTTGTACTATATACTTGAGCAAGTGTCCTCAAAAGTGAGTACACCTCAGCAATGTCTTCCCATGTTAACCAGAAAGGTGAGTTCCAGACCTTTGTAAAACTATGAAACATAGCCAGTTATTATTTATGGCCATCTCATGGAAAATAATTACGTTTGAGTATGTCTATTTAGGCAGAATTAAAATGTTGCCCTGTCATTCATCTACCACACTTCCCCTGGACACAAATAAACGCACACACACACACACACACGACACAAATAAACGCACACACACACAGACACAAATAAAAGCACACAGACACAAATAAACGCACACACACACAAATGCACACACGCTCAGGCACGCATGTACACATACATAAAAATACACATGTTGCTGAATGACAGCTCTCTACTTATTATAGCCACGAGTCTGCCTATATTGTCATATGTACAGTATATGTAAAACATGATAATAAACTTTCTCTCTCTCTCTATATATATATATATAGAGAGAGAGAGAGAGAGAGGAGAGAGGAGAGAGAGAGGAGAGAGAGAGGAGAGAGAGGAGAGAGAGAGGAGAGAGAGAGGAGAGAGAGAGGAGAGAGAGAGGAGAGGGAGAGAGAGGAGAGAGAGAGGAGAGAGAGAGGAGAGGAGAGAGAGAGAGAGAGAGAGAGAGAGAGAGCGCGAGAGAGAGAGAGAGAGAGAGAGAGAGAGCGAGAGAGAGCGCGAGAGAGATCGAGAGGGAGAGAGACTCATAAATCACAGGTCTGCCGCATCACCAGATTAATGGTCCACTCACCAGAAGTAATGGGGTCAGGCTGGTGTATTTAGCTTTGACCCCCATTTATTTTCTCATCATAAGTTTATTAAAATATTCAATTTTAAACACATCATAACTTGGGTGTTAGGGAATAGATCACCATCTGCAGTCCAAATTCTTAGCACGCACACACATGGAAACACACACACACACAGACACATACACACAGGCACACGCACACGCTCAGGCATGCACGTACACATACACATACACACACATGGAAACGCACACACACACACACACAGGCACACGCACATGCTCAGGCATGCACGTACACATACACATACACACACATGGAAACGCACACACACACAGACACATACACACACACAGACACATACACACAGGCACACGCACACGCTCAGGCATGCACGTACACATACACATACACACACTCTGAAACGCACACAGACCCACGCACACAGACACAGATGCACACACACACACACACACTCACGTACAAAATGCAGGCCAGGATTCAATGTGAGTCGCGTTGCAGAGTCCTGTCAACATTGCACCTTTTAAAGTCAATGTTCCTGCGCAGATGACGGCTCATTCGGAAGTGACCTTCAGATCAAGCACCCTGCAACCCGCCTCAGGTTGCATCCCGGCTTGCAGTCCCTACGAGAAGTAAATTACAACTTACCCTAACCCTGCTGTATATTACACCAAACTCATTCCAGTGTGCCTTGTGTCTGCAGGTTTTTGCTCCTCCCTTGTGGTTGATTAATAAATTAAGGTCACTAATTCATAAAGAATCTTTCCTCACCTGGTTGTCTAGGTGTTAATTGAAAGGCAAAAACAAAAACCGGCCGACACTAGGCCCTTCATGGAATGAGTTTGACACTACTGTATCACACCTTCCACCAGACTGAGGAAACCATCAGTTAAGTTCATCAGATAAAACAGAAACACAATAGAACCATGGAGGAACAATAACCATATGAATACAGTGATCAATCATTTGTTTTATTTTAGGCTCATTAACAACATATGAACAGTCCCATGGTAGACCCACGGCTGTACAACGATGGCGCCATCGCCATGGAAGTATCTCAAAGTATTCATTACTTCAATTAAGAATTAAACTGGATCAAAATATTTACATAAACATATGCATGTATATCCTGTGTCGACTGGTGCGCCATATCCAGAGTTTATTCTTCATCAAACATCACACAAAGATCTGATAAATTCATCAAATTTATTTACAAAGCCCTTCTTACATCAGCTGATGTCACAAAGTGCTGTACAGAAACCCAACCTAAAACCCCAAACAGCAAGCAATGCAGATGTAGAAGCACGTTGGCTAGGAAAAGCTCCCTAGAAAGACCAAAACCTAGGAAAAAACCTAGAGAGGAACCAGGCTATGAGGGATGGCCAGTCCTCTTCTGGCTGTGCCGGGTGGAGATTATAACAGAACATGATTAATATAAATATCTTTATTGACTTTTGAATTCGGAAAGAAAATGTCATTATTTCAATCAGTGTACAATATTAAATACTTTATTTAAATCAGGGTACGTTATGTATAGGCTTAGCAGTCCTATTAGTACTGGGAGTTGACAACCAACAGTTTCTGCATAGAGGAGTTAAGCCACTTCTTTCTCTAAATGGCGGTTAGCAGCTTACTTTTCTCCCTGAACGCTGCATCATCTGCCACCACGATGTTCCTCTTCTCCTCATTGTTAGATCCCTGCAGAGCCAGTCACCCAGCCAGCCCTTGGCCATGTCCTCGTCCATCTGCGACTGGCCCACCATTGGGAGCCACTGCTTCCCCAGGAGCTCTGCCTTGCTCTTGGCCGCACCAAAGTCTGGGGCTGACATCATCTGCATGCTCCAATCACGGAGCGAGATGGAGGGCCAGAGAACCTCCCAATCCTCCCTCTTGTCTCCTGGATCGCCTGGAGAGGTGCCTCTGGAAGCAGACAAAATAACAGGAATGATAGAACTCACTTCCATATAGGAACAATGGATGTCACTGGGAATGATAGAACAATTTATATAGATATAACTTCCATTTAGGAACAATTGTGTTCACTACAATAGAAAGATTGATCTCACTACCATGGTGTCGTATTCTCAAATTGCAACAGTAAAAGGGTTGATTTTGGGGACAAGGGGGATAAACAGAATGGAAAATCTGGGTTAATTTCAAAATTGTTTACTTGTTCCCCATGACCTCTTTCGACCGTCTCACCTCGCCTCCTTTTCAAAATGGCAGAGAAGACAAGTCCTGTCCTCAATCCCTCTCTCCTGCTTACCTCTGACATTTTGAGAAGGAGGCATGGACAAGATGAAAGATACAGGACAGGAAGAACGAGGAAACACTTGAGATTCACTCTGTCTTCTGTCTTAGAGGGAGAAAGGACAAGTTATTGGGATACTGAGTCTTACCTGTGTATGGGTCGGTGGCGTGGCTGAGGGTAGCTGGAGGACACCAGAGTTAAGGCCATTAGGGTCAGCAGCAGGAGGGCGTGAGGCAGCAGGAGGAGACAAGCCAGCCATACCTTAAACCCACTCTATGAGCCCACCAGACATCACAGCCAGCCAATAGGAAGAAAAGACATTAGTGTTTTATTCTCTTGTGATACAGTACATACATATTCACTCACTATTTAATCTTGGTTAACCCAGAACTAAAGTCTTGCGTAATTGGTCAGATTGACTTGATTAAGTTCTGGGTCCATATGTGTTAAGAGAAGAGAACGAGGATCGGAACCAGAACGAAGAGCTTCACGTCTATGGTCCAAATGTACCCTCCTCTTCTGAAATTCGAAGAATGCTGACACCTTGCGAAATCGTGATTTGTCCAAATAGCCAGTGAGGATAAACCCAAGCACCAGACCTAATTCTGCTTGTTATCTTGCGCATCCTGTTGTGTCAGATCGACAGTACCATTTGTGCTTACGTAGTCAGTCCACGAGAGACTACTTGCTCATTGAAATATTACTTTTACATTTATACTCAGTGAAAAAATGAAGGTCACTTTAAACTCCTACTTGACTGGATATAAACACAGTACCTTCTCCTATACCAATTGTCTAGCATATCATACAAACACCCTATCAGTACGCTAGATATTCTCACTGAATTATACATCAATGTGTTAATGCGTTGACACTCGCATCACACAGTCCAGAAATCAGTATGCACTGTGATTAAATACATTTGTATTGTAACCTTGGAATGTCCTGTATAATGAAACAAATGCTAAATTGCTGTCAATATTATTTATACTCGGCCAACTCTATTTCTTTAAAAACATTCTTGGTGACTTTTCTCCTAAAAACATAAGCAATCTCACAGACACCAGAGAGCCGTGTAAATTCATCATACTAAATATAATACAATACATCAACAATACACAAGACAAAAGTAACATTAAATACAAAACATTAAATTAGAGTATTACAAAGTAATTCTTAAAGTAATTTCATGAATGTTTCTCTTACACTAGTGAATGACCGGCGCCTTGTCTCCAGTGTGTTGTGGTCAGGAACCCAAGTCTTCTGCTTTCTCTGACTTCAGGCTGGTTAGTTCCTCTGCCATACAGTGTGTTTAGAAATGTTGGCTTGTTTTTCCAGTGAGTCTCCTGCTCCTGGCTTCACCTCTTATCACAGGTACACCACAGGTACACCACAGGTACACCGATCCGAGGGGGTCTCTTACTGTGTGGTGGAGAGTTAAAGTACTCTCAGGTGTGTGAGAAATATGGCATGTACAGCTCACGATAAAAGGAGTCAGAGTTTGCCTGCTCTTATATACCCTTGGGGAAGGAATGTTTCTGATGGATGGTAGAGTAGAGTAGAGTTGAGTAGGGAAAGATGGTATTTGATAAAAGCCCACATCTCGTTGTCTTTTTTTTTTAAAGCTATCTGAAACATCACTAATGACACCTTGGATGGATGGATTGTTTGGTGTGATTCTTAATATAGAAAAGAGGATAGAGAGAGCGAGAGAGCGAGAGAGACTAGCTTGGACATCACAGAGCATAATGATGTCTTGAGGAATGAAAGAAAACATATTTGAAGATAGATACATGTGCCCAGCCTCTGAGAAATCCAAACTGTATTATAATCTTGCAACACACTCCATTATGTTGATTCCATGACCCCGGAAGTCTTCACAACCTTCCCTGAACCCAATATCAGGGCAACAATAATAGGGACTAAGTGCTTGACTCAAAAGGGAACATTGAATGTGCAGTACAGAATACATAAGAGTGGTGTTTCTTGCATTCATTCTGTTAGCTGCCTACACACACCGTGGAATACAGGGACGCAGCAAGAAGAGATGTATTGGTCTCGTTAAAATTGAAGAATCCCTTTACATACCTGTCAAATACAGATAAATCACTCTCAACAAACACAAACATACACACACACGCACACAGACATCAGAGCAAAGATGCAGAGAGAGACCTCGGTCCAACATGGAAGTGTGTTAATACAGAGAATACGCTCTAAAGTACAAAGACGTGTCTTCTGTGACAACTATGACCTACTATTTCACTTCACTTTGTAAGTGGTTTCTTTATCTATGGGTCAAACAAATAAAAGACTTGAGTCTAAAAAATGCTGTGTGCACAATGTACCAAGCTCGATCCATGCCGGTGTCTCAACATCTATATACCCATACCGGTGTCTCAACATCGATACCCATACCGGTGTCTCAACATCTATACCCATACCGGTGTCTCAACATCTATATACCCATACCGGTGTCTCAACATCTATATACCCATACCGGTGTCTCAACATCTATATACCCATACCGGTGTCTCAACATCTATATACCCATACCGGTGTCTCAACATCTATATACCCATACCGGTGTCTCAACATCTATACCCATACCGGTGTCTCAACATCTATATACCCATACCGGTGTCTCAACATCTATACCCATACCGGTGTCTCAACATCTATATACCCATACCGGTGTCTCAACATCTATACCCATACCGGTGTCTCAACATCTATACCCATACCGGTGTCTCAACATCTATATACCCATACCGGTGTCTCAACATCTATATACCCATACCGGTGTCTCAACATCTATATACCCATACCGGTGTCTCAACATCTATATACCCATACCGGTGTCTCAACATCTATATACCCATACCGGTCTCTCAACATCTATATACCCATACCGGTGTCTCAACATCTATACCCATACCGGTGTCTCAACGTCTATATACCCATACCGGTGTCTCAACATCTATATACCCATACCGGTGTCTCAACATCTATATACCCATACCGGTGTCTCAACATCTATATACCCATACCGGTGTCTCAACATCTATACCCATACCGGTGTCTCAACGTCTATATCCATACCGGTGTCTCAACATCTATATATCCATACCGGTGTCTCAACATCTATACCCATACCGGTGTCTCAACATCTATATACCCATACCGGTGTCTCAACATCTATATCCATACCGGTGTCTCAACATCTATACCCATACCGGTGTCTCAACATCTATACCCATACCGGTGTCTCAACATCTATACCCATACCGGTGTCTCAACATCTATACCCATACCAGTGTCTCAACATCTATATACCCATACCGGTGTCTCAACATCTATATACCCATACCGGTGTCTCAACGTCTATACCCATACCGGTGTCTCAACATCTATACCCATACCGGTGTCTCAACATCTATATACCCATACCGGTGTCTCAACGTCTATACCCATACCGGTGTCTCAACATCTATATACCCATACCGGTGTCTCAACATCTATATACCCATACCGGTGTCTCAACGTCTATACCCATACCGGTGTCTCAACATCTATATACCCATACCGGTGTCTCAACATCTATACCGGTGTCTCAACATCTATATCCATACCGGTGTCTCAACATCTATACCGGTGTCTCAACATCTATACCCATACCGGTGTCTCAACATCTATACCCATACCGGTGTCTCAACATCTATATCCATACCAGTGTCTCAACATCTATACCGGTGTCTCAACATCTATATCCATACCGGTGTCTCAACATCTATATCCATATCGGTGTTTCAACGTCTATACCCATACCGGTGTCTCAACATCTATATCCATACCGGTGTCTCAACATCTATATCCATACCGGTGTTTCAACGTCTATATCCATACCGGTGTCTCAACATCTATATCTATACCGGTGTCTCAACATCTATACCCATAAATAATAGATCAAAAAGAAAATGATGGGTCTCCTCTCCGGGATGCCGTCTTCGGGTATTCCGTGTCTGACGGTATCCTGTCGGGTACAAAACTGAACTCCCTCTTCTTACCTCTGCAACCGTCAACCATACGACGGGAGTCCTTTCTTCCCCCATTCCTCCTGTGTGCTGCCCTACTGGCAGCTTTATGGGCCTTGCACAGCTGGTGAGGAAGCCGCCCTTGATTACTCACCAGCTCCCAATCAGCCCCAATTAGTCCTAGCTGGAGAGCCCATCGAGATCTGGCACGTCCAGCAGATGGAGCTATCGCCACGTGATGTATACTCCATCTGTTACCAGGCCTCGACTGGTCTCCCCCTGGTGGCTGACCTGCTGTATGCCAACTCTCCCCCTCACCTTAGCTCTGTCGGGGAGGGGACTGTCATCAGTGCAACGTAGGTCTCCCTTCTCGATAGGGCATCCGTGTTTCCATGCTTCGCCCCTGACCTGTGCACAACAGAAAAAGAGAAGCGTTGAAGGAACAAGAACCACCTGGTGACCCGATCATTCGTGTCCTTTCCCCTGGCCATCCAGACCAGGGGAGCATGGTACGTGACCAGGGTGAAGTGGGTACCTAGCAGGTAATACGAGAGTGTCTAGCGCCCACTTCACCGCTAGACACTCTTTCTCAATGATAGAGTATTTATTTTCCCTAGTCATCAGGTTTCGGCTGATGTACATGATGGGGTGCTCCTCCCCCTCGTGTACCTGGGACAGAACGGCCCCTAGTCCCCTCTCACATGCGTCAGTCTGGACCACCATCTGCACCTGAAAACCGGGCGTTACGGGAATCGGATGGGAGCACAGTGCTTCCTTCAGACCATTGAATGCCGCTTCTGTCTCGTCCGTCCATTTCACTGTTTTCAGGAGGTGAGCCCTGGTTAGATCGGTGAGGGGGCAAGCCGCAAAGTTGGGGATAAACCGGCTATAGTATCCAGGACTTGACCTGTGTCTTGGTGCATGGAACGGGCCAGTCACGCACCGAGTGAACCTTCCTCTCCTGTGGGGGTCTCTACTGGCCCCTCGAAATTGAGGAGGGGGAGGATGGGGTTCCCCAGGAGGATCAGGTTCCGGCGCCCCCTCCGACTCCGGAGCCGTAAGACTCATGCTGGTTAACCAGTTGCTTCTGGTTAACCGGTTGCTATTGGTCTTCCCCGCTCTCTTCTTTGGCCAGCTCGTACCTTCTTCTTCAATTCGTGCCCCCATAGGGCCATGAACAGAGGACAATCCCATCCCACTAGGAGAGGTACCGGCAGCTCTGGTACTGCACCCACCATCATCTGACAGCTCCCTTGTGACGTCACAATGTTGGCCCATACAGTGGGATACTGCTTTGTGTCCCCGTGATCTCCCTACCCCGTTCGGGCTCCTGATTCAGCAGGCTCGTGGTTACGAGCGTAACCATACTTCCGGAGTCTAATAGCGCTTCCGTGTCGTGTCCGTCCACCTTCATCGGGACCATGGGGGCAGTTGATTCGTGTTGACATAGTTCACCACGAATATACAGGGTGTGACATGGTTCACGGCGTGACCCACCTCACCTCCGTGGCTAGCTGATGGCATCGACTCCTCTCGAGCCGGGCAATTCCAGGCAATGTGCCCCCGGGCGCCACACTCAAAACACCTTTGGTCTCCCTCTACCTGGGGTTGTCGGTGGCGGGTCGGCCCTACCCCCGCCGTCTCTCCACGGGTTTGCGGTCCTTTGGCCCTGCCAACTGTCAGTTCGAGGTACACCGGGGTGGGGCTGTCCTTCCGTCCCCTTGGACAGGTTGCAGACTCATCCCAGCTCCCACTTAGCAGTGCCTGAGTGTTCTTATGCATCTCCACTGCTTCCAGGAGGCCCTCCAAGGTCCTCCTATACTCGCGGACCTCATCATGTCATAAGGGGGTGCCTGTAAGAAGCGATCCATGACCATTTTGTCGAGGATGGAGAGGGTGGATACGTCCGTAAGGAGCCATGCCCTGGTGACGCGCAGTAGGTCGCTCATCTGGGCTCTGGGGGATGCGTCGGGTATGAACCTCCAGTCGTGGAACCGTTGAGCCCAATGAGCCAGGCTGTACGCATAGCGGCTGAGTATCTCCCGTTTGAGTCCATCGTAGTTAGCCGCCTGTTCGTCGTTCAGGTCCCAATACGTCTTTTGGTTATTCCCAGAGAGGAACGGGGCCAGCAGACTTGACCACAGTGGCCTCGGCCATCCTTCCCGTAGTGCAGTCCGTTCACATGTACAGAGGTATGTTACTCACCAGCTCCCAATCAGCCCCAATTAGTCCTGGCTGGAGAGCCCGTCGAGACCTGGCACGTCCAGCAGATGGAGCCATCGCATCATGATGCATACTCCATCTGTTACCAGGCCTCAACGAGTCCCCCCCTGGTGGCTGACCTAATGTACGCCACAACCTATACCAGTGTTTCAACATCTATACCTGTACCGGTGTTTCCACATCACTGGACTGCTTTCTCATAGAAGCAGAACAGGTCTGATTGATGGCCAAGATCTGGACATTCTCATCTTTGCGAGACGATCCATAGACATTTGCAAGTCAAATCAAATCAAATGTATTTATATAGCCCTTCGTACATCAGCTGATATCTCAAAGTGCTGTACAGAAACCCAGCCTAAAACCCCAAACAGCAAGCAATGCTGGTGTTGAAGCATGTTGGCTAGGAAAAACTCCCTAGAAAGGCCATATCATAGGAAGAAACTTAGAGAGGAGCTAGGCTATGAGGGGTGGCCAGTCCTCTTCTGGCTGTGCCAGTTGGAGATTATAACAGAACATGGTCAAGATGTTCAAATGTTCATAAATGACCAGCATGGTCAAATAATAGGTCTGGGACAGGTAGCACGTCCGGTGAACAGGTCAGGATTCCATAGCCGCAGGCAGAACAGTTGAAACTGGAGCAGCAGCACGGCCAGGTGGACTGGGGACAGCAAGGAGTCATCATGCCAGGTAGTTCTGAGGCATGGTCCTAGGGCTCAGGTCTTCCGAGAGAGAGAAAGAAAGAGAGAAGGAGAGAATTAGAGAGAACATAATTAAATTCACACAGGACACCGGATAAGACAGAAGTACTCCAGATATAACAAACTGACCCTAGCCCTCCGACACATAAACTACTGCAGCATAAATACTGGAGGCTGAGACAGGAGGGGTCAGGAGACACTGTGGCCCCATCCGATGATACCCCACGGACAGGACCAAACAGGAAGGATATAACCCCACCCACTTTGCCAAAGCACAGCCCCCACACCACTAGAGGGATATCTTCAACCACCAACTTACCATCCTGAGACAAGGCCGAGTATAGCCCACAAAGATCTCCACCACAGCACAACCCAAGGGCGGGCGCCAACCCAGACAGGAAGATCACATCAGTGACTCAACCCACTCAAGTGACGCACCCCTCCTAGGGACGGCATGAAAGAGCACCAGTAAGCCAGTGACTCAGCCCCTGTAATAGGGTTAGAGGCAGAGAATCCCAGTGGAAAGAGGGGAACCGGCCAGGCAGAGACAGCAAGGGCGGTTCGTTGCTCCAGAGCCTTTCCGTTCTCCTTCACACTCCTGGCCAGACTACACTCAATCATATGACCCACTGAAGATATGAGTCTTCGGTAAAGACTTAAAGGTTGAGACCGAGTTTGCGTCTCTCACATGGGTAGGCAGACCATTCCATAAAAATGGAGCTCTATAGGAGAAAGCCCTGCCTCCAGCTGTTTGCTTAGAAATTCTAAGCACAATTAGGAGGCCTGCGTCTTGTGACCGTAGCTTACGTGTAGGGATGTACGGCAGGACCAAATCAGAGAGATAGGTATGGGCAAGCCCATGTCATGCTTTGTAGGTTAGCAGTAAAACCTTGATATCAGCCCTTGCCTTGACAGGAAGCCAGTGTAGGGAGGCTAGCATTGGAGTAATATGATCACATTTTTTGGTTCTAGTCAGGATTATAGCAGCAGTATTTAGCACTAACTAAAGTTTATTTAGTGCTTTATTCGGGTAGTGAAAACAATAGTGGTCCTAAAACGGAACCTGGAGGAACACCAACATTTACAGTTGATTTGTCAGAGGACAAACCATTCACAGAGACAAATGGATATCTTTCTGACAGATAAGATCCAAACCAGGCCAGAACTTGTGGGTGTAGACCAATTTGGGTTTCCAATCTCTCCAAAAGAATGTGATGATCGATGGTATCAAAAGTAGCACTAAGGCCTAAGAGCACGAGGACAGATGCAGAGCCTCGGTCTGATGCCATTAAAAGGTAATTTACCACCTTCACAAGTGCAGTCTCAGTGCTATGATGGAGTCTAAAACCAGACTGAAGCATTTCGTATACATTGTTTGTCTTCAGGAAGGCAGTGAGTTGCTGCGCAACAGCCTTTTCTAAACATTTTGAGAGGAATGGAAGATTCAATATAGGCCGATAGTTTTTTATATTTTCTGGGTCAAGGTTGGGATTTTTCAAGAGAGGCTTTATTACTGCCACTTTTAGTGAGTTTGGTACACATCCGCTGGATAGAGAGCCGTTTATTATGTTCAACATAGGAGGGCCAAGCACAGGAAGCAGCTCTTTCAGTAGCTTAGTTGGAATAAGGTCCAGTATGCAGCTTGAAGGTTTAGAGGCCATGATTATTTTCATCATTGTGTCAAGAGATATAGTACTAAAACACTTGAGTGTCTCTCTTGATCCTAGGTCCTGGCAGAGTTGTGCAGACTCAGGACAACTGGGCTTTGAAGGAATACACAGATTTAAAGAGGAGTCCGTAATTTGCTTTATAAAAATCATGATCTTTTCCTCAAAGAAGTTAATGAATTTATTACTGCTGAAGTGAAAACCATCTTCTCTTGGGGAATGCTGCTTTTTAGTTAACTTTGCACACACCTTGTCTCGTTACCCAGGTGGAACTTCATTAGTCATTTAAAAATAATGGCCGGCAAGGAAGGAGCTGTTTGTCAGAAAAATAAACTTATACCTCCTTACCTCCCACTTATTATGGACTGATAGAACGGAAGGAAGGAGAGAGGGAAAAAAAGACAAAGAAGGGAAATGGGGAGAGATGAGAAAAGAAAGAGAAAGGGGAGAAAGATAGAGACAGAAAGAGATTGTGACAGACATAGAGGGAGAATGAGGAAGAGGAAGAGAAGCTGTGTAAAACAGAGAATGAGAGATGGGGGAGATGGGGAAGGGAGGTGATGAGGGGTCAGTAGTAAGAGACAGTATGAGTGACGGAGAAGAGAGTTGATGAGGGGTCAGTAGTAAGAGACAGGATGAGTGATGGAGAAGAGAGGTGATGCGGTGTCAGTAGTAAGAGACAGGATGAGTGATGGAGAAGAGAGGTGATGAGGGGTCAGTAGTAAGAGACAGGATGAGTGATGGAGAAGAGAGGTGATGAGGGGTCAGTAGTAAGAGACAGGATGAGTGATGGAGAAGAGAGGTGATGAGGGGTCAGTAGTAAGAGACAGGATGAGTGATGAAGAAGAGAGGTGATGAGGGGTCAGTAGTAAGAGACAGAATGACTGATGGAGAAGAGAGGTGATGCGGGGTCAGTAGTAAGAGACAGTTAAAAGAGTGTCTCTGTGTTGAGCAGAACAGGGATAAAAGAGTGTCTTTGTGTTGAGCAGAACAGGGATAACAGAGTGTCTTTGTGTTGAGCAGACCAGGGATAACTGAGTGTCTTTGTGTTGAGCAGAACAGGGATAACAGAGTGTCTTTGTGTTGAGCAGAACAGGGCTAACAGGGTGTCTTTGTGTTGAGCAGAACAGAGATAACAGAGTGTCTTTGTGTTGAGCAGAACAGGGATAACAGAGTGTCTTTGTGTTGAGCAGAACAGGGATAACAGAGTGTCTTTGTGTTGAGCAGACCAGGGATAACTGAGTGTCTTTGTGTTGAGCAGAACAGGGATAACAGAGTGTCTTTGTGTTGAGCAGAACAGGGCTAACAGGGTGTCTTTGTGTTGAGCAGAACAGGGATAACAGAGTGTCTTTGTGTTGAGCAGAACAGGGCTAACAGAGTGTCTTTGTGTTGAGCAGAACAGAGATAACAGAGTGTCTTTGTGTTGAGCAGAACAGGGATAACTGAGTGTCTTTGTGTTGAGCAGAACAGGGATAACAGAGTGTCTTTGTGTTGAGCAGAACAGGGATAACAGAGTGTCTGTGTTGAGCAGAACAGAGCTAACAGAGTGTCTTTGTGTTGAGCAGAACAGGGATAACATTGTCTTTGTGTTGAGAAGAACAGGGCTAACAGTGTCTTTGTGTTGAGCAGAACAGGGATAACAGAGTGTCTTTGTGTTGAGCAGAACAGGGCTAACAGAGTGTCTTTGTGTTGAGCAGAACAGGGCTAACCGAGTGTCTTTGTGTTGAGAAGAACAGGGCTAACCGAGTGTCTTTGTGTTGAGAAGAACAGGGCTAACCGAGTGTCTTTGTGTTGAGAAGAACAGGGCTAACCGAGTGTCTTTGTGTTGAGAAGAACAGGGCTAACAGAGTGTCTTTGTGTTGAGAAGAACAGGGCTAACAGAGTGTCTTTGTGTTGAGAAGAACAGGGCTAACAGAGTGTCTTTGTGTTGAGAAGAACAGGGCTAACCGAGTGTCTGTGTTGAGCAGAACAGGGATAACAGAGTGTCTTTGTGTTGAGAAGAACAGGGATAACAGAGTGTCTTTGTTGCAGATGTGAAAACTATGATTCTCATATGGTCTACTGCTTACCCTCTAATGATACTCATATGGTCTACTGCTTACCCTCTAATGATTCTCATATGGTCTACGGCTTACCCTCTAATGATTCTCATATGGTCTACTGCTTACCCTCTAATGATACTCATATGGTCTACTGCATACCCTCTAATGATACTCATATGGTCTACTGCTTACCCTCTAATGATACTCATATGGTCTACTGCTTACCCTCTAATGATACTCATATGGTCTACTGCTCACCTTCTAATGATATTCATATGGTCTACTGCTTACCCTCTAATGATACTCATATGGTCTACAGCTCACCCTCTAATGGTACTCATATGGTCTACAGCTCACCCTCTAATGATACTCATATGCTCTACTGCTCACCTTCTAATGATATTCATATGGTCTACAGCTCATCCTCTAATGATACTCATATGCTCTACTGCTCACCCTATAGTGATAGTCATATGGTCTACAGCTCACCCTCTAATGATACTCATATGCTCTATTGCTCACCCTCTAACGATACTCATATTGCTCTACTGCTCATATGGTCTACAGCTCACCCTCTAATGATACTCATGTGCTCTACTGCTCACCTTCTAATGATATTCATATGCTGTTCTGCTCACCCTCTAATGATACTTATATGCTCTACTGCTCATATGGTCTACAGCTCACCCTCTAATGATTCTCATATGCTCTACTGCTCACCTTCTAATGATATTCATATGGTCTACAGCTCACCCTCTAATGATACTCATATGCTCTATTGCTCACCCTCTAATGATACTCATATTGCTATACTGCTCATATGGTCTACAGCTCACCCTCTAATGATACTCATATGCTCTACTAATCACCCTCTAATGATACTCATATGCTCTACTGCTAACCCTCTAATGATACTCATATGCTGTTCTGCTCACCCTCTAATGATACTTATATGCTCTAATGCTCATATGGTCTACAGCTCACCCTATAATGATACTCATATGCTCTACTGCTCACCTTCTCATGCTACTCATATGCTCTACTGCTCGCTATATAAAATCAAATTAAAATTTCAATTTGTCTGTCGGCATACCATCTCTCCCTCTAGCCATCTCTCCCTCTCGCCATCTCTCCCTCTCGCCATCTCTCCCTCCAGCCATCTCTCCCTCCAGCCATCTCTCCCTCCAGCCATCTCTCCCTCCAGCCATCTCTCCCTCTCGCCATCTCTCCCTCTCGCCATCTCTCCCTCTAGCCATCTCTCCCTCTAGCCATCTCTCCCTCTAGCCATCTCTCCCTCTCGCCATCTCTCCCTCTAGCCATCTCTCCCTCTAGCCATCTCTCCCTCTAGCCATCTCTCCCTCTAGCCACCTCTTCCTCTCGCCATCTCTCCCTCTCGCCATCTCTCCCTCTCGCCATCTCTCCCAGCCGGTCCTGGCTCCATGGCATCAGAGTCAGACCGAGGCTCCTGCGGTGGAGGAATGGGTACAGCGCTCCAAGGACACCTGGAAAGCCGTTCAGGACTCATTACGGTTAGCGGGAGAACGGCAGAAGAGGAGCGCTGACCAGCACTGCTCTCGACCCGAAACCTGTGTCTCCACCTGCCCTGTCGGAAGCTGGGGCCGCAGTGTGTGGGGCCGTTCAAAGTCCTGAGGAGAATAAACGAGGTGTGTTATAGATTACAACTTCCTAGGTATTACCGTATTAACCCCTCGTTTCATGTGTCTCTCCTTAGGCCGGTGGTGGCTGGTCCCCTGCAAGAAGGTGAGGTGCCTGAGGTCCCTCTGCCCCCTCTGGACATCGAGGGGTCCCCGGCGTATACAGTTCGAGGCATTCTGGATTCGAGACCCCGGGTGGGGGGCCTACAGTACCTCGTAGACTGGGAGGGGTACGGCCCGGAGGAGAGATGCTGGGTTCCGGTGAGGGATATTTTGGACCCTTCCCTCCTGAGAGATTTCCACCGCCTCCACCCAGATCGCCCAGCACCTCGTCCTCCGGGTCGTCCTCGAGGACGGTGGCGGCGCGCTGCGGGAGCCGCGCGTCAGGGGGGGATACTGTCACGACTTCTGCCGAAGTTGGCTCTCCTGCCCGTTCGGGCGGTGCTCGGCGGTCGTCGTCACCGTCCTATTAGCCACTACCGATCCCTTTTTTGTGTATCTGTTGGTTTTGTCTAATTGGTTTCACCTGTGTGTTGTTTAGTTAATTAGTGTCTGTATTTAATGTAGGTTGTCCCACCCTTGTTTTGTGCGGGATTGTTTATTTTGTCATTCGTTTTTTCTGTCGGTGTTTATTGTTTCTTATTCTCCGGTTAGTCTTTATCCTGTGTTGGATAAATTCACCCTGTGTGTATTTGGGTTGACCGTTGTTTATTTTGTTCACCGGAGAATAAAACTTTATATCGCTATCTGCTCTCTGCGCCTGATTCCACCCACCTTGATTAGACGTGACAGGTGCTCCCTCTGTTGTTTCCTGGGTGCTGAACACACATCCTTGTGGGGCCCCAGTGTTGAGGATCAGTGTAGTGGAGATGTTGATCCCTATCTTCACCGCCTGGGGGCGGCCCATCCGGAAGTCCAGGACCCAATTACACAGGGCAGGGTTCAGACCCAGGGCCTCAAGCTTAATTACAAGCTTGGAGGGTACTATAGTCAATGAATAGCATTCTTACATAGGTATTCCTCTTGTCCAGATGGGATAGGGCAGTGTGCAGTGTGATGGCGATTGCGTCATCTGTGGACCTATTGGGGCGGTAAGCAAATTGAAGTGGGTCTAGGATGACAGGTAAGGTGGAGGTGATATGATCCTTGACTAGCCTGTCAAGCACTTCATGATGGCAGAAGTAAGTGCTAAGAAGCGATAGTCATTTAGTTCAGTTACCTTTACATTCTTGGGTACAGGAACAATGGTGGCCATCTTGAAGCATGTGGGGACAGCAGACTGGGATAGGGAGAGATTGAATATGTCCGTAAATACACCAGCCAGCTGGTCTGCGCATGCTCTGAGGATGCGGCCAGGGATGCCATCTGGGCCGGCAGCCTTCCGAGGGTTAACACGTTTAAATGTCTTATTCACGTCGGAGAGCCCACAGTCCTTGGTAGCTGGCCATGTCGGTGGCACTGTGTTATCCTCAAAGCAGGAAAAGAAGGTGTTTAGCTTGTCCGGAAGCAAGACGTCAGTGTCCTAGGCTGGTTTTCCTTTTGTAGTCTGTAGACCCTGCGACATACGTCTCGTGTCTGAGCTGTTGAATTGTGACTCCACTTTGTCTCTATATGGAAGTTTTACCTGTTTGATTGCCTTGTGGAGGGAATGACTACTCGGTTTGTATTCTGCCATATTCCCAGTCATCTTGACATGGTTAAGTGCGGTAGTTTGTACATTCTGTTTTGTGCGAATGCTGCCATCTATCCACGGTTTCTGGTTAGGGAAGGTTTTAATAGTCACAGTGGGTACAACATCTCTTATACACTTCTTGATGAAATCAGTAACCGTCTCAGTGTACACCTCAATATTATTCTCGAAAACGACCCAGAACATATCCCAGTCCGTGTGAAAAAAAACTATCTTGAAGCGTGGATTCCAATTGGTCAGACCAGCGTTGAATAGTCCTTAGCACGGGTACTTCCTGTTTGAGTTTCTGACAATAGGAAGGGTGGAGCAAAATGGAGTTGTGGTCAGATTTTCCAAAAGGAGGGTGGGGAAGGGCTTTGCATGCATGAAGTTGGAGTAACAATGGTTGAGTGTTTTTCCAGTGCGAGTACTACAGTCGATATGCTTCTAGAATTTTGGTAGCCTTTCCCTCAAATTTTCTTTGTTAAAATCACCAGCTACAATAAATGCAACCTCAGGATATATGGTTTACAGTTTGTATAAAAAAAGTTCCTTGAGGGCCGTCGTGGTATCAGTTTGAGGGGGGTTATATGGGGCTGTGACAATAACTGAAGAGAATTATCTTGGGAGATAATATGGTTGGCATTTGATTGTGAGGTATTCTAGGTCAGGTGAACAAAGGGACTTGAGTTTCTATATGTTATCACAATCACACCAACAGTAGTTAATAATGAAACATACACCACCGTCTTTCTCCCCTTCTTTATTCCTGTCTGTATGATGTACTGAGAACCCAGCTGGCTGTATGGACAGGGACAGTATATCCGAAGAGAACCATTATTCCATGAAGCAGAGTATGGTACAGTCCCCGATGTCTATCTGAAAGGAGATCCTCGCCCTGAGCTCATCTACTTTATTGTCCAGAGACTGAACATTACTCTGAAGTGGTGGATGGTGTGCCCGCCTCCTGAGTCAGATTAGAAGTCCACTCCGAATACCTCTTCTCTGCCGGCGGTGACTTGGAGAAGCCTCTGGGATAAGTTCAATTGTCCTGGGGTGTACGGACAAAGGATCCAATTGGGGAAAGTTGTATTCCTGGTCGTAATGCTGGTGAGTTATCTCCGCTCTGATATCCGAACGTTATTTCCAGCTGTATGTAATAGCACAACAACAGCAAAAAAGTCCTGGGCTAATAATGTAAGAAATACAAGCAGAGGTTCCATGTCGGTAGGCACCGTTTTACAATTAGCAAGTGGCTGAAACTATCTCACCAGAGAAAGAATCCAAGAGAGCGAAAGAGCGCCTCTCTGTCTTACTATACACTCAGTAGGTATACCGATCTAGTACCGGTCAGACCAGTAGTTGTTGTGTTATGCATTTGTTTTATTTAATGATTTTATAATTTAATTCCAAGTCATAATCTCATCTCTGCTGTCTGACAAAAATAATATTTTGTAGTTCTTCAAAGTAAATAAGGCATACTTTTATGATTGTTGCATACCAACTATAAACCCCTTTGATCATGTATTTTTCGGTAGAGATACCTAGCTAAGCAACATTTGCTCTCTATATCCTCTCATGATCGCGCATTATCTCTTCCGTAGCAGCCTAAAAGAAAGACAGACCGGACAGGTAGATCAGCAATGGATTATGGTCGTTGTAGTTAATTACCACTTTTTATTCGTTAAACCATGTAGAATACGTGTAATAATGGAGCTGTGAGTCGGAGAAGCAGGTGCAGGTGAAACGTTTAATAAAACAACAAAACCATGAACAAGACAATTCCATGTAGCTACACACCGGTACACAAGAATAATACCATCTGGTGAATGAACACAAGAGAGTCACATATAAAGGGGAGGAAATTATGAAGGTAATGAAGTCCAGGTGTGAGTCATAATGATTAACAGGTGCGCGTAATGATGAGTGCTAGGTGCGCGTAATGATGAATCCCAGGACCGTTGGTCGGCGACATCGTATGCCAGAAGGGAGGAGCAGGAGAAGATGTGACAATACTTGCCTGTTGGAAACTACAACTCCCTACTACATCGCAGAGTTCAGGCTGGATCTGATTTATCTCTAGAGAAACTGTGCATTGAGCTCACAGAAGAAAAACAAAAAACAAATTCAAATAATTGAACCGATGTCGGTCAATTAGTTGTTCAAAAGCTGTAAAATAATTGAAATTTTGGTTAAATAGCTCAGCACTAATGCAAATGTAAGTAATGTTTGAAATTATTATGTTTTAGTCAAATATTAGATATGTTAGGGCTTCTTGCAGTCAATTAGCAGTGTACAAATTATTTTTAATTATGTTCTGGCCCCGACCATCGCTCATTCGCAGCTTAATCTAGTTGATGATCCCTGGTTTAAGGGATATATTAGTGAAGAATTGGTCTTCCAGGGCAGTATGTATTTCTGTACTCAGCCAGATCCAGATGTCTAGTTGATGATCCCTGGTTTAAGGGATATATTAGTGAAGAATTGGTCTTCCAGGGCAGTATGTATTTCTGTACTCAGCCAGATCCAGATGTCTAGTTGATGATCCCTGGTTTAAGGGATATATTAGTGAAGAATTGGTCTTCCAGGGCAGTATGTATTTCTGTACTCAGCCAGATCCAGATGTCTAGTTGATGATCCCTGGTTTAAGGGATATATTAGTGAAGAATTGGTCTTCCATCGCAGTATGTATTTCTGTACTCAGCCAGATCCAGATGTCTAGTTGATGATCCCTGGTTTAAGGGATATATTAGTGAAGACTTGGTCTTCCAGGGCAGTATGTATTTCTGTACTCAGCCAGGGGGCAGAAGAATCATTTCTAAACAAACAGGATGGGGCAAAATGCTAGTGCCTGGAAATACAATTTAAACTTGGGTCCTCCTACGTCTTTCCCTCTTTGCAAGTTTGTTAATTTTGCCATAACTTGCCATATACTATACATTTCATAACCTCACTATGAACTGTATCCCAATATCCAGAAGGGTGAGACATGGGAAGCATTGAACTATAGAAATTCAGCTGTGGCAATATATTAACTTTGACAATAGATATTCTGCTGGTTAAAGCAACTGGGATATTATTTCATCTACTGAGGCAGATTGAATTGATTTTAGAGTTCTGTTAAAGTTCTGGCAATGGTTTTAACAAAGAAAGGAAATATATTTACTCCCAAATATTTAAAATGGGAAATATTGGAATTCATGAAATGATTAAAAAAACAATGTTTTACTGGGTTTCATCTCTTGATACATCCACATAATCCATTTCACATTTCACCTTTTAAAAACAAAACAATCAACTCATCAACCTGAAAAAAAGTATCAAAGCCATAATGCTATATAATGTAATTACAGTATAATATTGCTGTACACCATCAGTGCCTGGTAGACTTGGATTTAAACTTAAAATGAATGGCATTGTAGCAGAACCCCTCTAGAATGAGACTTCAAAGGTTCTTACAGGACACCAATGTAATGTGACCGCAGCACAGCTACAAGAGTATACAAACCAGCACAGCAAAGATGGATTTACAGTACAGAGAGTCGCAGAGTCTTTCTTGAGCATATAAACCCAGTGACATAATTATTGGCAAGGATATTGTCATGCTAAATTCGATTAACAAAACCAATGAACAGCTGATTGTCAATCTGAACTGTGGCAGAAGCAAAGCTGTTAAATATGAAAATGAACACCGTCCGGACAGGATACATGAACTGTGTCCCAAATAACACCCTATTCCCTACATAGTGCATTACTTTTGACCAGACTATGGGTCCTGGTCAAAAGTAGTGCACTACATAGGGAATAATGTGCCATTTGGGATGCAAGCAGAGACTCCTTATCCGGATCCATTACAGTTTAATTATACAGCCTATTATGCCCTTTCAAACTAGAGGATGACGATATCCTCTTTATCTCTGTAGCTTTGGCCAACTTTGCAGAAAGAGGAAGCAGGACTCATAGCGCTAGTTCTCATAGAAGTAATATAAAAGCTGAAGTGATCTTGTGTGGATCCCCTGTATGATATTCAAAGTCTGAAGAATGAACCAGTCCGACATGAGTTGACGGTGGTAGGTCTTCTTCACTGAGCAATATGACTTACAATAGAAGCCATACAGATGTACTCTCTTAATTTGAGTAGTGTATTCAATTTTTTTCAAAGGCTTCTAAAGTTTGTAATTTCCACTAAACATTTTAGACTTGATTTTCCCTAATGAAAAGTGTGTCACTTTTCTACAAAAATATCCATTAATTATAATACACATAATAATTCACATTTCCTGTTGCTGCATGAATATTGTCTTGCTGTGAGACACAGATCAAATTAAGATAGAGCACATCTGTATGGAAGCTAAAGTAAACTTGAGTCTCCTGTTGTGTGATTTGATATTTAGACCTGAAGATCATGGAGAGGAGATGATGGAGGTTCTCTTCTTTCAGAATGTATCCACATTGTCAAGGGCAGACCTAAACATTGTCTATATGGTTGTGTATAAGGCAAAAAACAATATCTCATTTAAAATGGCTATAATGATTGAAGCAGAAGCCATTGTATTCACTTGAGCAGCTCCTTGATCCTTTGTCCCACACATGCATGTACGCACGCACACGCCCACGCACCGGCACACTGATCTCATCATATCTCGATCAGACTCTCCTCCTTCTCAGGCTCTGGCTCAGCTGCGGGTGCTGGCTCCTTGCTCTCCACCTTCTGTCCTTCTGCCTCCTGTCCTTCTGCCTCCTGTCCTTCTGCCTCCTGTCCTTCTGCCTCCTGGGATTCTGCCTCCTGGGATTCTGCCTCCTGGGATTCTGGCTCCTGGGATTCTGCCTCCTGTCCTTCTGACTCTGTCCTTCCAGGCCGGTAGACAAAGCAGTACTCCTTGAGGGGCTGACTGTGGTGGAGACTGGACTTGATGGGGAGGGGGAACTCCTCAGGGGCCAGGAGTTGGTGGTGGCCCTCCACCAGCACACTCAGGCTGTAAAATAGAATAGAATGGAATAGAACAGAATAGAATTGAACAGAACAGAATAGAACAGAACAGAACAGATTAGAATAGAACAGAACAGAACAGAATACAACATAATAGAATAGAACAGAACAGAATAGAATAGAACAGAATACATCATAATATGATAGAACATAATAGAACAGAATATAATAGAGCAATATAACAGAATAGAATAGAATATAACAGTAATTAACAGAATAATAGAATGGAATAGAATAGAACACAACACAATACAACATAATACAACAGAACAGAATGGAACAGAACAGAATATAATATAATAGAACAGAAGTGAACATAATAGAACAGAATAGAACAGAACAGAATATAATAGAACATAATCAAATTGAATAGAATGGAATAGAATAGAACAGAATACAACATAATACAACAGAATATAATAGAACAGAATAAAATAGAATACAACGGAATAGAATACAACAGAATATAACAGAACAAAATAGAATAGAATGTAATATAACAGAATAGAATGGAATACATTAGAACACAATAGAATAGAATGCAATAAATACTTTATTTTCATTTTGTGAGACAGGGTCAGCATAAACATATTGGCTTGCACAGGATCAGCCACGGAGCAATGCCCCTGGATGGAGAGAGCTGTTTTGGAGTGGTTAAGTGCCTTATTCAAGGGCACAACGGCAGGAGATTGTACCTGTAGGACTCTGGCTCTGCCACCTCAAACTTGTCAGCACACTGGGCACACAGGTCCTGGGCTGTGGTGTTGGGGAGGACCCTCAGGGTCTTAGTGTTGCACCCCGCCTCCAGGAATGACACGTTGATGAAGTCCTACAACGGGACAGCGCAGAAAAAGGACATGAAATATCATATGACAATTTGTTTTATTGTCAACATAATGACAATACAATTTCAAAGAATACTGATATAGTCATAATGATCAAATATCAAAATACTGCAGTGACATTCTATATTCTATTACTCTGAGTCCAGCCTGACTGGACTATTGGGCCTAGTTCACGGGGGTCTCCTTTCTAACCCTAACCCTAACCCTAAACATAGCTCTAGCTATATCCCTAACCCTAACCCTAACCATAGCTCTAGCTATATCCCTAACCCTAACCCTAACCATAGCACTAGCTATATCCCTAACCCTAACCATAGCACTAGCTATAACCCTAACCCTAACCATAGCTCCAGCTATATCCCTAACCCTAACCCTAACATTAGCACTAGCTATATCCCTAACCCTAACCCTAACCATGGCACTAGCTATATCCCTAACCCTAACCCTAACCATAGCTCTAGCTATATCCCTAACCCTAACCATAGCTCTAGCTATATCCCTAACCCTAACCCTAACCATAGCTCTAGCTATATCCCTAACCCTAACCCTAACAATAGCTCTAGCTATATCCCTAACCCTAACCCTAACAATAGCTCTAGCTATATCCCTAACCCTAACCCTAACCATAGCTCTAGATATATCCCTAACCCTATCCCTAACCTTAACCCTAGCTCTAGCTGTATCCCTAACCCTAACCCCAGCTATATCCCTAACCCTAACCCTATCCCTAACCCTAACCCTAGCTCTAGCTATATCCCTAACCTAACTGAAACCATAGCTCTAGCTATATCCCTAATCCTATCCCTGACCCTAACCCTAACCCCAGCTATATCCCTAACTCTAACCCTAACCCTAACCCTAACCCCAGCTCTAGCTATATCCCTAACCTAACCCTAACCCGAGCTCTAGCTATATCCCTAACCATAACCCTAACCCTATCCCTATCCCTAACCCTGACCCTAACCCTAGCTCTAGCTATATCCCTGACCCTAACCCTAACCCCAGCTATATCCCTAACTCTAACCCTAACCCTAACCCTAACCCCAGCTCTAGCTATATCCCTAACCTAACCCTAACCCGAGCTCTAGCTATATCCCTAACCCAAACCCTTAACCCTTAGCTCTAGCTATATTCCTAACCTAACACTAACCCTAACCCTAACCCCAGCTCTAGCTAAATCCCTAACCCTAACCCTAGCTCTAGCTATATTCCTAACCCTAACCCTAGCTCTAGCTATATCCCTAACCTAACCTTAACCCTAACCCCAGCTCTAGCTATATCCCTAACCTAACCCTAAACCTAACCCCAGCTCTAGCTATATCCCTAACCTAACCTTAACCCTAGCTCTAGCTATATCCCTAACCAATCCCTAACCCCAGCTCTAGCTATATCCCTAATCTAGCCTTAACCCTAACCCCAGCTCTAGCTCAACCTAACCCTAACCCCAGCTCTAGCTATATCCCTAACCCTAACCCTAAACCCTAACCCTAGCTCTAGCTATATCCCTAACCCTAGCCTTAACCCTAACCCTTAAACCTAGACTTAAACCTAACCCCAGCTCTAGCTATATCCCTAACCCTAACCCCAGCTCTAGTTATATTCCTAACCTAACCCTAACCCTAACCCAAGCTCTAGCTATATCCCTAAACGAACCTTAACCCTAACCCCAGCTCTAGCTATATCCCTAACCCTAACCCTAGCTCTAGCTATATTCCTAACCTAACACTAACCCTAACCCCAGCTCTAGCTATATCCCTAACCTAACCTTAACCCTAGCTCTAGCTATATCCCTAACCTATCCCTAACCCCAGCTCTAGATATATCCCTAATCTATCCCTAACCCCAGCTCTAGCTATATCCCTAACCTAGCCTTAACCCTAACCCCAGCTCTAGCTCTACCTAACCCTAACCCCAGCTCTAGCTATATCCCTAACCCTAACCCTTAACCCTAACCCCAGCTCTAGCTATATCCCTAACCTAACCCTAACCCTAACCCCAGCTCTAGCTATATCCCTAACCTAACCTTAACCCTAGCTCTAGCTATATCCCTAACCCTAACCCTAGCTCTAGCTATATTCCTAACCTAACAATAACCCTAACCCTAACCCCAGCTCTAGCTATATCCCTAACCCTAACCCTAGCTCTAGCTATATTCCTAACCCTAACCCTAGCTCTAGCTATATCCCTAACCTAACCTTAACCCTAACCCCAGCTCTAGCTATATCCCTAACCTAACACTAACCCTAACCCTAACCCCAGCTCTAGCTAAATCCCTAACCCTAACCCTAGCTCTAGCTATATTCCTAACCCTAACCCTAGCTCTAGCTATATCCCTAACCTAACCTTAACCCTAACCCCAGCTCTAGCTATATCCCTAACCTAACCATAACCCTAACCCCAGCTCTAGCTATATCCCTAACCTAACCTTAACCCTAGCTCTAGCTATATCCCTAACCAATCCCTAACCCCAGCTCTAGCTATATCCCTAATCTAGCCTTAACCCTAACCCCAGCTCTAGCTCTACCTAACCCTAACCCCAGCTCTAGCTATATCCCTAACCCTAGCCTTAACCCTAACCCTTAACCCTAGACTTAACCCAAACCCCAGCTCTAGCTATATCCCTAACCCTAACCCCAGCTCTAGTTATATCCCTAACCTAACCCTAACCCTAACCCAAGCTCTAGCTATATCCCTAAACTAACCTTAACCCTAACCCCAGCTCTAGCTATATCCCTAAACCTAACCCTAGCTCTAGCTATATTCCTAACCTAACACTAAGCCTAACCCCAGCTCTAGCTCTACCTAAACCTAACCCCAGCTCTAGGTCTACCTAACCCTAACCCCAGCTCTAGCTATATCCCTAACCCTAACCCTTAACCCTAACCCCAGCTCTAGCTATATCCCTAACCTAACCCTAACCCTAACCCCAGCTCTAGCTCTACCTAAACCTAACCCCAGCTCTAGGTCTACCTAACCCTAACCCCAGCTCTAGCTATATCCCTAACCCTAACCCTTAACCCTAACCCCAGCTCTAGCTATATCCCTAACCTAACCCTAACCCTATCCCCAGCTCTAGCTATATCCCTAACCTAACCTTAACCCTAGCTCTAGCTATATCCCTAACCCTAACCCCAGCTCTAGCTATATCCCTAACCCTAACCCTAGCTCTAGCTATATTCCTAACCTAACACTAACCCTAACCCTAACCCCAGCTCTAGCTATATCCCTAACCCTAACCCTAGCTCTAGCTATATTCCTAGCCCTAACCCTAGCTCTAGCTATATCCCTAACCTAACCTTAACCCTAGCTCTAGCTATATCCCTAACCTAACCCTAACCCTAACCCAAGCTCTAGCTATATCCCTAACCTAACCTTAACCTTAACCTCAGCTCTAGCTATATCCCTAACCTAACCCTAACCCTAGCTCTAGCTATATCCCTAACCTAACCTTAACCTTAACCTCAGCTCTAGCTATATCCCTAACCTAACCCTAACCCTAACCCTAGCTCTAGCTATATTCCTAGCCCTAACCCTAGCTCTAGCTATATCCCTAACCTAACCTTAACCCTAGCTCTAGCTATATCCCTAACCTAACCTTAACCCTAACCCCAGCTCTAGCTATATCCCTAACCTAACCCTAACCCTAACCCCAGCTCTAGCTATATCCCTAACCTAACCTTAACCCTAGCTCTAGCTATATCCCTAACCTATCCTTAACCCCAGCTCTAGCTATATCCCTAACCTAGCCTTAACCCTAACCCCAGCTCTAGCTCTACCTAACCCTAACCCCAGCTCTAGCTATATCCCTAACCCTAACCCTTAACCCTAACCCTAGCTCCAGCTATATCCCTAACCCTAGCCTTAACCCTAACCCTAGACTTAACCCTAACCCTAGCTCTAGCTATATCCCTAACCCTAACCCCAGCTCTAGCTATATCCCTAACCCTAACCCCAGCTCTAGCTATATCCCTAACCTAACCCTAACCCTAACCCAAGCTCTAGCTATATCCCTAACCTAACCTTAACCTTAACCTCAGCTCTAGCTATATCCCTAACCTAACCCTAACCCTAACCCTAGCTCTAGCTATATCCCTAACCCCAGCTCTAGCTATATCCCTAACCCTAACCCTAGCTCTAGCTATATTTCTAACCTAACCCTAACCCTAACCCTAACCCTAGCTCTAGCTATATCCCTAACCGAACCTTAACCCTAACCCCAGCTCTAGCTATATCCCTAACCCTAACCCTAGCTCTAGCTATATTCCTAACCCTAACCCTAGCTCTAGCTATATCCCTAACCTAACCTTAACCCTAACCCCAGCTCTAGCTATATCCCTAACCTAACCCTAACCCTAACCCCAGCTCTAGCTATATCCCTAACCCTAACCCCAGCTCTAGTTATATCCCTAACCTAACCCTAACCCTAACCCAAGCTCTAGCTATATCCCTAAACTAACCTTAACCCTAACCCCAGCTCTAGCTATATCCCTAAACCTAACCCTAGCTCTAGCTATATTCCTAACCTAACACTAAGCCTAACCCCAGCTCTAGCTCTACCTAAACCTAACCCCAGCTCTAGCTCTACCTAACCCTAACCCCAGCTCTAGCTATATCCCTAACCCTAACCCTTAACCCTAACCCCAGCTCTAGCTATATCCCTAACCTAACCCTAACCCTAACCCCAGCTCTAGCTATATCCCTAACCTAACCTTAACCCTAGCTCTAGCTATATCCCTAACCCTAACCCTAGCTCTAGCTATATTCCTAACCTAACACTAACCCTAAACCTAACCCCAGCTCTAGCTATATCCCTAACCCTAACCCTAGCTCTAGCTATATTCCTAACCCTAACCCTAGCTCTAGCTATATCCCTAACCTAACCTTAACCCTAGCTCTAGCTATATCCCTAACCTATCCCTAACCCCAGCTCTAGCTATATCCCTAACCTAGCCTTAACCCTAACCCCAGCTCTAGCTCTACCTAACCCTAACCCCAGCTCTAGCTATATCCCTAACCCTAACCCTTAACCCTAACCCTAGCTCCAGCTATATCCCTAACCCTAGCCTTAACCCTAACCCTAGACTTAACCCTAACCCTAGCTCTAGCTATATCCCTAACCCTAACCCCAGCTCTAGCTATATCCCTAACCCTAACCCCAGCTCTAGCTATATCCCTAACCTAACCCTAACCCTAACCCAAGCTCTAGCTATATCCCTAACCTAACCTTAACCTTAACCTCAGCTCTAGCTATATCCCTAACCTAACCCTAACCCTAACCCTAGCTCTAGCTATATCCCTAACCCCAGCTCTAGCTATATCCCTAACCCTAACCCTAGCTCTAGCTATATTTCTAACCTAACCCTAACCCTAACCCTAACCCTAGCTCTAGCTATATCCCTAACCGAACCTTAACCCTAACCCCAGCTCTAGCTATATCCCTAACCCTAACCCTAGCTCTAGCTATATTCCTAACCCTAACCCTAGCTCTAGCTATATCCCTAACCTAACCTTAACCCTAACCCCAGCTCTAGCTATATCCCTAACCTAACCCTAACCCTAACCCCAGCTCTAGCTATATCCCTAACCTAACCTTAACCCTAGCTCTAGCTATATCCCTAACCTATCCCTAACCCCAGCTCTAGCTATATCCCTAACCTAGCCTTAACCCTAACCCCAGCTCTAGCTATATCCCTAATCCTAACCCCAGCTCTAGCTATATCCCTAACCTAACCCTAACCCCAGCTCTAGCTATATCCCTAACACTAACTCTAACCCCAGCTCTAGCTATATCCCTAACCCTAACCCTAGCTCTAGCTATATCCCTAACCTAACCCTAACCCTTAACCCTAGCCTTAACCCTAACCCTAACTTGAACCCTAACCCTAACTTGAACCCTAACCCCAGCTCGAGCTGTATCCCTAACCTAGCCTTAACCCTGACCCTAACCTAGCTTTAACCCTTAATCCTTAACCCTTCAACCTTATCCCTAACCCTTAACCCTTAACCCTTAAACCTTAACCCTTAATCTTTATCGTTAACCCTTATCCCTAACCCTAACCCTTATCCTTAACCCTTATCCCTAACCCTTCTCCCTCACCCATATCCCTAACCCTTATCCCTAACCCTAATCCTAACTCTGTCCTTAAACCCAGCCCTTATCCCTAACCCTAATCCTAACTCTAGCCTTAACCCCAACCCTTATCCCTAACCCTCATACCTAACCCTAACCCTCTGTGTGTGCTACCCTAGTGGTACTGACCTGAACACATGAACGTGACCCACTGGCTTTGTTCAGGGTGCGTCTCTTCTCCCAGCGGTGGATAGAGTTCTGGATCTCCAGACTGAGCTGCCGTGTCACCACCTGCTTCTCATAGTTCTTTATGTGCTCCAACACTCCATACGTAGTCGTCAGGTAGTAGGAGCCTGGTGACACACACAAGATAGTCATCATTATGAGGCACATACACTGCATATAACATTGGTACTATGTGTGCATCAGTGCTGTTATGTGTGTGTTTGTATGTGTTTGTGTGTTTACTTGTGTGTGCGTGGATCGAATTTAGTTTGTCCCTACCCTCTCCTAGCTGCAGTGCAGGGTCCATCAGCTCCATCATATACTCTACATCCAGTAGCAGGAAGGCCATGTTGCTCCTGGCCAGGACGTACATCAGCACCGGGAGGAAGTCATCTGCACCATGGGCTCTCCCTGCTGGAAACGTCAACCACCATCTTAGTCAGTTCACCTGACAGTCAGGTATTTGTGAGGCAGTAATGATCAATCAACATAAACTTCAATCTGCGCTCGTAAACTAGCCCTGATTTTCATGCTTCCTGACTTTTGTTTGGAGATAGAGGAGTCCTAATTAAAAAGAGACTTGGGAGGATGGCATCGTGAGACTACTCTTATGCTAACAAACAACATTATAATTCAACCACCAAAATCTGCCCAGCAACAAAGACAGCTCCTCACATGGACAGCCTATAGACATGGATTCATAGATGATCTTGCAGGTCTTAAGGAGCAGATCAATCTTCTTCTGAGGGGAGTATTCCTGGTGGAGGGTCATCAACTTCAGCTGGATCTAAGATAGATGGACGGACGGATGGATGGAAAGATGCACTTTGTTAATTCCTGACGGGAGTGCCCCGGTCAACAGTAAAGCACTACATAGGAACCATTAAGGTACCATTTCAGATGCAGCCCATTACTGTCTACCTTCTCCATGACAGGGGTCTCTGGGACGCTGGTGGTGATCCCCAGTTCTGTGGTGGTGGTACCCAGGACGACACTCTGGTTCTCCCTCAGTCTCTTCAGACAGCCGTCCCTGTCGTGGATGTCTTTCAGGCCTGAATACACAGCCTCCCTCAGAGGCTTCAGCATAGCCTTACACAGGGCAGCCTCAATAATCACCTCTGGAGAGGAACACCACAAAACACACGGGTTAGAGATCAGTGGGCGCCATTTCTAGTTGAGAATAGAGCTTGTTGCAGGCAGCTACGTATTGATTTGACTTTATCTTAGATTTCCTGTCTACTCTACTCACTCTGACTAATGACTACATTTCTGCCTGCAGTTATAGTTCTTTATGGACAAAAGATAACCAAATGTTTATTCATTTAGTCTGAATATTATCCCCACTTGAATATATACAGTATTTATATGTACACTGTGTAAAAAAAACTGACATTCAGCATTCACGTTGGAGGAAAAATAAGTTATTATATTTAAGCAGTAAGGCCCAAGAGGGTGTGGTATATGGCCAATATACCACAACTAAGGGACGTTCTTAGGCACGACGTGGCACCTGGACACATCACTTAGCCGTGGAATATTGGCCATATACCAAAAAAAACAGAGGTGCCTTATTGCTATTATAAACTGGTTACCAATGTAATTAGAGCAGTAAAAATATGTTTTGTCATATGGTCTGATATACCACGGCTGTCAGCCAATCAGCATTCAGGGCTCAAACCACCCAGTTGATAATAATCCAGAGTCTATTGACGCCGTGCGGCCATCTAAGTAACGTAATAAAACAATCCCCATCAAATGATACAAAATGCATCATACAGGGATGATTTCTGTATTTTCAAAGTTACATATCTTGAAAACTTGATTGCTGACAAGCATACATTTGGGACTCTGTCAACAATGAACTAATGAAACAACTACAAAATATGGTTTTTGGGTGGAGTTTATCTTTAATCGAGAGAGTTTTTTGCATGGTGTGTGTCTCAATCCACCACAGCCGGCTACACTATATATACAAAAGCATTTGGACAACTCTTCAAATGAGGGGATTTGGCTATTTCAGCCACACCCGTTGTTGACAGGTGTACACAGCCATGCACATTTCTGCCATGCTAGAGCTGCCCTAGTCAACTGTAAGTGTTGTTATTGTGAAGTGGCAATGTCGAGGAGCAACAACAGCTACGCATGAAATGGTAGGCCACACAAGCTAACAGAACGGGACCGTTGAGTGCTGAAAAAGCGTAAAAATCTTCAGTTGCAACGCTCACTGCCGAGTTCAAAACTACCACTGGAAGCAACGTCAGCACAATAACTTTTCGTCTGGAGCATCATGAAATGGGTTTTCGTTTCTAAGCAGCCGCACACAAGCCTAAGATCACCATGCGCAATGCCAAGCGTTGGCTGGAGTGGTGTAAAGCTCGGCGCCATTGGACTCTGGAGCAGTGGAAACGTGTTCTCTGGAGTGATGAATCATGTTTCACCATCTGGCAGTCCGACAGACTAATCTGGGTTTGGCGGAGGCAAGGAGAATGCTAACTGCCCAAATGCGTAGCGACAACTGTAGAGGTTGGTGGAGAAGGATGGTCTGGAGATGTTTTTGATGGTTCAGGCCCCTTGGTTCCAGTGAAGGGAAATCTTAACGCTAGAGCATACAATGACATTCTAGACGATTCTGTGCTTTCAACTTTGTGGCAACAGTTTGGGGAAGGCCCTTTCCTGTTTCAGCATGACAATGCCCTCGTGCACAAAGCGAGGTCCGTACAGAAATTGTTTGCCGAGATCGATCTGGAAGAACTTGACTGGCCTGCACAGAGCCCTTACCTCACCTTTGGGATGATTTGGAACGCCGACTGCGAGGCAGGCCTAATCGCCCAGCATCAATGTGCCCGACCTCACTGATGCTCTTGTGGCTGAATAGAAGCAAGTCCCCACAGCAAACATCTAGTGAAAAGCCTTCCCAGAAGAGAGGCTGTTGGAGCAGCAAAGGGGGGACCAACTCCATATTAATGCCCATGATATTGGAATGAGATGTTCGACGAGCAGGTGTCCACATACTTTTGGTCATGTAGTGTACGTCGGCTTATTAATTCAGTAAGAATATTATCCTCACTTGCATATATGGGGCAGGGTAGCCTAGTGGTTAGAGCGTTGGACTAGTAACCGGAAGGTTGCGAGTTCAAACCCCCGAGCTGACAAGGTACATATCTGTCGTTCTGCACTTGAACAGGCAGTTAACCCACTGTTCCCAGGCCGTCATTGAAAATAAGAATTTGTTCTTAACTGACTTGCCTGGTAAAATAAATATACTGCTTTTATATGCAAGAAACCCTGCATTCACAGTGGAGGCCAAATAAGTTTGATATTAAACACAATTCAACCATCAAATGTTAACAGTGACAACCCTCATAAACAACTATGTTGTCTGTCCCTGTTGTAATTTCACAGGTGTCACTAGAAAGTCTAATTTCAAATGCACACAGCGAAGACTGTGCTATACAACTGTCTCCTGTTTGACAGTAAATAAGGGGAACATCCTCTTTGCCAAATGTGATTTTGGACACTGAATATGTTACGCATGTTCATTTGAAGATTAGTGAGAACTGAAGCATTCATGTGAAAGACAGTGTTCATGTGTACGCTACACGTGACTGTAAGTATCTTTGGATAAAAGAGTCTGATAATGGAATGTATTTTTACTATTAGTAAGTTATTTACATAGCCACGGCCAAGTAGAAACTGTATCAGACAAATAACATGGGGGGGGGGTCTCAAAATAAAGAGCAAAAGGAACTCAGTATTTTGAGTGTGTAAAGAGTCTTGAAAATGGTGTGTCTAACGCTGAAAATGGTGTGTCTAACGCTGAAAATGGTGTGTCTAACGCTGAAAATGGTGTGTCTAACACTGTGTATAGACAGATGCATGTTGAGTATGTCAAGGAGAATTAAGCATGCCCAGGGAATCAAACCCAGAATCCTTCCATTGCAACACTGTGCTCTACTAACTGCAGTAACTCTAAGATTACAACTGCTAGACTATGTTACTGTATCTAGCCTGTAATTAGACTGTATATCTCACCCAATTTGTCCTCTGTGTAGATGTTGGGCTCCAGTAGATTCTGTAGCTCAGTGCTCTGGATGAGGTAACTCTTCAGCTGGGTCATCATCTGCCTGATCTCCTGCAGCAGCTCAGTGCTGGAGCTGTGCTTCCCCATGGTCTCCAGGATATACACCCTGGGGTCAGATACATTCATTGATTAGTACATCAAGGGTGTCCAAATCGATTACAAAATTAGGGACATTGAACAAATGTAAATGACATTTTCCATTAGACAGAGATATGAACAAGATTAAGTTGTGAGTCAAAATATGTGTGGCCCTAATCAGCCCTAGCAACCATCAACTAAGCGATTCTGAAACATCTGTGTTGAACGGATCTTCTACCTGTAGTCCTTCACCAGGGTGCCAAAGTAGGAGCTCCCGTCCCTGAACAGCTCTAGGATTCTCTTCTGGAGCTTGTGGTCGGTGTTCATGAAGTTAGTGAACACGCTGGAGAGGCGGTGCTTGGCTCGGTCCAGCATGATGGTAGGCGTCCTCTTCATCGACACCTGGAGGTTGTCATTGATTTTTAATGATAAGTGTTTTATTTTGATTATGTTACAGGAAAATGTCATACAGATTCACATACAGTAACAAAGTCACAGCAGCAATTGAATAGGTACAGAAAAGCTTTTAGTTAGGTTACTGTATGATGTTAGTTATACAGTTCATAAAAATGTTAAATGGGAAGTCAAGGGGACTTCCTGGTGAAATAAAGGTGAAATAAATCAATGAAAGATATATGAACCTTGGTGTTGTTGGTCCCACCGGTCCCTACAGCCCCGCTGGCCACAGTGTCAGCCTCCTCCTCTGTACTGCTGGTAGAGTAGGAGTCATGTTCCAGGGCAGGGAAGACAGCTTCCCCATCAGGGGAGTACAAGGACACATCTGTCCCCCTGGCCTCCCCCACGGGGATGGAGGTGAGCCTCGAGGCAGGCGAGGGAGTGCTGGAGTTCTGGGGGGTATCCGATGATGAATTGATTGACAGAAGTCCTCCGCTTATCACGTTTCGGGAGAGAGGTGTGGTGGGCGTGAACTGAGAGGGTTTCTTCTTCCTGGGAGGCGGAACTGGATGTGAGGCCCTCTTCGTCCGCGGGGCTATAGCCACGGTAACAACCTCACTAATGTTTGAAGCCCCTGATGTCCCTTTGTTCTGCAGTGTCTCTGTCTCACCGGCATGAGATTCCACTCCTAACTTCACCTCTGCCATGTTAGTGGTGTCATCGATGCAGACCAGTGAAGCAACAGGCACTGGACCAACACCGCCCTCCTGTCCCGGGATTGAGGGACGGTTCTCTGAGGGTTTCCGCCGAAGGGGTACGAGTGGTATCCTGTGTGGGGGTGGTCGGGGTGCTGGGTGTTTCTGTCCTGCTGTTGCTCCGTGAGGTGACAGTGGCTGTAGAGGCTGAGTAGTTGCTACTGAGTCAGTAACAGTAACTGACACCTCTTTCTCCGAGATGAGTTGAGAAGCAGCTCCCTCTCCCTCCTCAGCGTCTTTGCTGCTGTCTCCTTCCGCTTTCTGACCTGTTGCCTTGGCTGTTACTGTTCGCGGTGGGGGTGGAGACCTGAGGGAGACACTTTCCCCTCTGGCACCCTGCTTAGCCAACTGTGACAGAATCAAGCCCTCTGGGACATTTGGGGGCCTGGGTGGAGGGCGTTTGAACTTGGGGGGTACCTGCACCTGCCCCGGGCCTGGGGTGTTCAGACTCTGGCTCCTGTGGATGGGAGCTGGGACGAGGGTGGAGGCCTCCAGGCTGCTGCAGTACTCCTCGATGAAGATGGGGTTGATGTACCACAGACGGTCATTACTATTCCCAGTGGACAGCTGGATCTCACAGGACGAACTGCTGTGGCCCTGACCCTGGTCATCACGTTTGACCATTTCTGAGGAGCTGTGAAGCTGAGAACCCCAGAAATCTGCAAGGAGGAAGAAATAGGTAATTGTGATTACTGAGAACATTTCAAAGTAATGCTTTATTTCTGTGTGCTGGCAATCTTTTTCATAGAGGTGAGAAAGAAGAGTTACCAGTCCACCATCAGAAAGAGTTACCAGTCTACCATCAGAAAGAGTTACCAGTCTACCATCAGAAAGAGTTACCAGTCTACCATCAGAAAGAGTTACCAGTCTACCATCAGAAAGAGTTACCAGTCTACCATCAGAAAGAGTTACCAGTCTACCATCAGAAAGAGTTACCAGTCTACCATCAGAAAGAGTTACCAGTCTACCATCAGAAAGAGTTACCAGTCTACCATCAGAAAGAGTTACCAGTCTACCATCAGAAAGAGTTACCAGTCTACCATCAGAAAGAGTTACCAGTCTACCATCAGAAAGAGTTACCAGTCTACCATCAGAAAGAGTTACCAGTCTACCATCAGAAAGAGTTACCAGTCTACCATCAGGAAGAGTTACCAGTCTACCATCAGAAAGAGTTACTAGTCTACCATCAGAAAGAGTTAACAGTCTACCATCAGAAAGAGTTACCAGTCTACCATCAGAAAGAGTTACCAGTCTACCATCAGAAAGAGATACCAGTCTACCATCAGAAAGAGTTAACAGTCTACCATCAGAAAGAGTTACCAGTCTACCATCAGAAAGAGTTACCAGTCTACCATCAGAAAGAGTTACCAGTCTACCATCAGAAAGAGTTACCAGTCTACCATCAGAAAGAGTTACCAGTCTACCATCAGAAAGAGTTACCAGTCTACCATCAGAAAGAGTTACCAGTCTACCATCAGGAAGAGTTACCAGTCCACCATCAGAAAGAGTTACCAGTCTACCATCAGGAAGAGTTACCAGTCTACCATCAGAAAGAGTTACCAGTCTACCATCAGAAAGAGTTACCAGTCTACCATCAGGAAGAGTTACCAGTCCACCATCAGAAAGAGTTACCAGTCTACCATCAGAAAGAGTTACCAGTCTACCATCAGAAAGAGTTACCAGTCTACCATCAGAAAGAGTTACCAGTCTACCATCAGAAAGAGTTACCAGTCTACCATCAGAAAGAGTTACCAGTCCACCATCAGAAAGAGTTACCAGTCTACCATCAGGAAGAGTTACCAGTCTACCATCAGAAAGAGTTACCAGTCTACCATCAGAAAGAGATACCAGTCTACCATCACTAGGGCTGAACTCTGACACTATTATCGTCAGATAATTATACTTTTATTTTCACAACATAACAAGCTTTATCAAAGACAACTGGTTGATGATGAGCGATCAGTTTTCACAATGCAGAGAGGAACTAAATACATCAGACTATAAATGGATTTTTGTTCTATGACTAATTGGGAGGGGTTTTGTTTCATAGCTATTAAAGGATGAAGCTAGCCCATATAGCACGCACACACACACACAACGACACACACACACACACACACGCACACGCACACGCACACACACACACACACACACACACACACACACACACACACACACACACACACACACACACACACACACACACACACACACTGTACTTGTGTGTGTCAACACACTCATTCACACTGTTGAGACACTTCACCTCCATTTCACTCACAGGGTCTTATTCTAGTCAACTTTCCCTAAAAGTGATATAATGGCATGCTACAGAGGTGTTCAGAATGTCCCACTACCTACCTGAGCCTAATGTCGATATCATCTCTATATCTTCGTACTTGGTTGCCTGGACGATGACCTGAGGCAACCTCAGGGTGAAGGGTAGAATATCCCTGGAAGATAATTAATCACATCATTATTCATTTATTATAAAAAATATTTTCAAGGGCGAGATGTAGGATCTTCATTTGATCAGCCTGTTGCAGGAGAAGGTTCCTGTAATTCAGGGCATTTAAAACTTGTAGTGTATTTGAGGGTGAAAAAGGATTCTAAAGTTTCTAATTTCCACTTCGAAATTTCAGACTTGATTTTTCCTTAAGAAAAATGTATCAACCCCTACTAAAATGTCCATGAATTATAATTCACATAATAATTCACACTTGCTGTTGCTGCAGGATTATTTTCCTGCTGTATCAAACTGGCTCAAATGAAGATCCTACACCTGTAGGATCTGCAGGATGGTCTTGTCTTACCGGCTGACACAGTAAAAGGCCATGAGTTTGAAGATGTTGTCAAAGACCAGAACAGACCCTTCCAGGTACATCACTGGTGGAGAAGGGAGAGGGTGTTATAACACAAAATGATATGAATACTGACATTCTACACCAGAATGACCTCTTAGTCATGCAGTAGAGATAGATTGGGACCGAGAGGTACCACAAATGATTCAAGAGATGAAACTGCAAACATACTTTTCAACAGATTCTCACACACACACACACACACATCCGTATGCTGCGACCAGGGCCTGGTGAGCTCAAAGTAGCAGGAAGTCCTGTAGGACAGGAAGCTTGTGGTCACACAGCACCCTCACCCTCTCACCCTTCTCCCCCACAGGAGTTATACATAGAGCTTGTCACATAGAGCAGCTGTGTGGATAGATGGACTAGCATCATGTGTTCTGTGAGTGTAGATGGATGGGCTAGCATCATGTCTTCTGTGTGTGGTTGATGGATGGGATAGCATCATGTGTTCTGTGTGTGTGTGGATGGATGGGCTAGCATCATGTGTTCTGTGTGTGTAGATGGATGGGATAGCATCATGTGTTCTGTGTGTGTGTGGATGGATGGGCTAGCATCATGTGTTCTGTGTGTGGTGTGATGGATGGGATAGCATCATGTGTTCTGTGTGTGGTGTGATGGATGGGCTAGCATCATGTGTTCTTTGTGTGGTTTGATGGATGGGATAGCATCATGTGTTTTGTGTGTGGTTTGATGGATGGGCTAGCATCATGTGTTCTGTGTGTGGTGTGATGGATGGGCTAGCATCATGTGTTCTGTGTGTGGTTTGATGGATGGGATAGCATCATGTGTTCTGTGTGTGGTTTGATGGATGGGCTAGCATCATGTGTTCTGTGTGTGGTGTGATGGATGGGCTAGCATGATGTGTTCTGTGTGTGGTTTGATGGATGGGCTAGCATCATGTGTGCTGTGTGTGGTGTGATGGATGGACTACCATCATGTGTTCTGTGTGGTTTGATGGATGGGCTAGCATCATGTGTTCTGTGTGTGGTGTGATGGATGGGCTAGCATGATGTGTTCTTTGTGTGGTTTGATGGATGGGCTAGCATCATGTGTTCTGTGTGTGGTGTGATGGATGGGCTAGCATCATGTGTTCTGTGTGTGGTTTGATGGATGGGCTAGTATCATGTGTTCTGTGTGTGGTGTGATGGATGGGCTAGCATCATGTGTTCTGTGTGTGGTTTGATGGATGGGCTAGCATCATGTGTTCTGTGTGTTGTTTGATGGATGGGCTAGCATCATGTGTTCTGTGTGTGGTGTGATGGATGGGCTAGCATGATGTGTTCTGTGTGTGGTTTGATGGATGGGCTAGCATCATGTGTTCTGTGTGTGGTTTGATGGATGGGCTAGCATGATGTGTTCTGTGTGTGGTGTGATGGATGGGATAGCATCATGTGTTCTGTGTGTGGTGTGATGGATGGGCTAGCATCATGTGTTCTGTGTGTGGTTTGATGGATGGGCTAGAATCATGAGTTCTGTGTGTGATTTGATGGATGGGCTAGCATCATGTGTTCTGTGTGTGGTGTGATGGATGGGCTAGCATCATGTGTTCTGTGTGTGGTTTGATGGATGGGCTAGCATCATGTGTTCTGTGTGTGGTTTGATGGATGGGCTAGCATCATGTGTTCTGTGTGTGGTGTGATGGATGGGCTAGCATGATGTGTTCTGTGTGTGGTTTGATGGATGGGCTAGCATCATGTGTTCTGTGTATGGTTTGATGGATGGGATAGCATCATGTGTTCTGTGTGTGGTTTGATGGATGGGCTAGCATCATGTGTTCTGTGTGTGGTGTGATGGATGGGCTAGCATCATGTGTGCTGTGTGTGGTTTGATGGATGGGCTAGCATCATGTGTTCTGTGTGTGGTGTGATGGATGGGCTAGCATGATGTGTTCTGTGTGTGGTTTGATGGATGGGCTAGCATCATGTGTTCTGTGTGTGGTTTGATGGATGGGCTAGCATGATGTGTTCTGTGTGTGGTGTGATGGATGGGCTAGCATCATGTGTTCTGTGTGTGGTGTGATGGATGGGCTAGCATCATGTGTTCTGTGTGTGGTTTGATGGATGGGCTAGCATCATGTGTTCTGTGTGTGGTGTGATGGATGGGCTAGCATCATGTGTTCTGTGTGTGGTGTGATGGATGGGCTAGCATCATGTGTTCTGTGTGTGGTGTGATGGATGGGCTAGCATCATGTGTTCTGTGTGTGGTTTGATGGATGGGCTAGCATGATGTGTTCTGTGTGTGGTGTGATGGATGGGCTAGCATCATGTGTTCTGTGTGTGGTGTGATGGATGGGCTAGCATCATGTGTTCTGTGTGTGGTGTGATGGATGGGCTAGCATCATGTGTTCTGTGTGTGGTGTGATGGATGGGCTAGCATCATGTGTTCTGTGTGTGGTTTGATGAATGGGCTAGCATCAGGTGTTCTGTGTGTAGTTGATGGATGGGCTAGCATCATGTGTTCTGTGTGTGGTGTGATGGATGGGCTAGCATCATGTGTTCTGTGTGTGGTGTGATGGATGGGCTAGCATCATGTGTTCTGTGTGTGGATTGATGGATTGTGTGGATTGACTGATGGCTGTAACACAGATAGTCCCATTACCTTTTTACCACAGACTGTTCACCAGGGCCTGAGGACAGGACACAGACATTTCAGTGGGAGACTGTTGAGGCTTAGGGTTAGGATAGATCCAGTTACAAGCCTGGATGTATCCTAACCCTATATAGACCGTCTCTGGTTAGGATACTCACGTGACTTCTCCTCCTTAATCAGAATGTCCTGGACCTGACGCTCCTCCTGCTTGTCAGATACACATACTGACAGCACCATGGATTTCTGGTCGTGGCTTTTACGCACTAAAAATATCTGTTGGTACACAAAGTAATGCTTTCAATATCTATTATCATACAACAAATATACATGAGGAAATCTTTCAAAGATGGCTGCCCCTACATGTGTTTTGTAAGCATTTTTGATGAGTATGTGACCAATGAATGAGTGTGTGAACGATTTGTACAGCTACATCACAGTTGTTCGGCTGCAGAACAGTCGACCACAGTCGACCACAGATACATCATCTGCCTATGTGTTTATGTAAAGAACTTGTTAGTTCACCCCAGGGATTTCCTTCTTCAGCATGAGTGTGGTCCTCTCCTGGGCCATACCCAGCTGCAACCACACCGGGCAAGTTTTGATCAGTTTCTCCAGGATACTGATGCTAGGTTGTGGGGCTGTGGCTTGGGTTGGAGATGGGGCTGTCGATGAGGCCGAAGCTGGGGCGGGCTTGGGAGCTAGAGGGACTAGTGGGGAGGGTAGAGGGGGAGAGGAGGACTTCATGGATGGAAGTGGGGGTCTGGGGAGAGCTGGAGAGGAGGGTTTGGCTTTCGAGTGAGGGTGAGGTATGGGGGGTCTCGGCTGGGGTGGACCAGAGAGTTTTCGAGGTGCTGGGGGTCTAGGAAGAGGGGGTGAGGAGATCTTTGAGAAAGGAGGAACACGGGGAGATGGAGGTACGGAGGGTTTTGAGAGAGGATGAATGGGGGGAGTGGACAGAGGGGGTTTTGCTATAGGAGGTACGTGGGGAGAAGAGATAGGAAGTGAGGAGCGTTTTGAGATGGGAGTTACAGTGGGAGCAGAGATGAGCATAGATGAGGGCTTTGGGACCGGCTGAGATGAAGGTGCTGGTAGGGTTAGTTCTGAAGAGGAGAGCTCTGGGACTGAAGAGGACATATGTAAGGGGAGGGGAGGAGCAGAGACATCCAGGATGTCAGGAAGGTGGGGTGTAGAGGGCTCTGAGACTTGAGGGGGTACTGGTGTGGGGAGGGGAGGAGTAGATGTCTCTGGGACATCAAGTACCAGGGGTGTGGGGAGTGGGGGAGTTGAGGTCTCTAAGACTTGAGGGGGTAGTGATGTGACAAGGGTGGAAGTAGAGATATCCGGGACATCAAGGACTAGGGGTCTGGATAAGGGGGGAGTACATTCCTTAGGGACAGCGGCATTGGGGACATCAGTTGCGTCAGTGGCATCAACGGCCAAGTCAATTTGAGAAGGGAGTGGTTCAGAAGCTGAATGGAGGGGCGGTGTGGGTGAGGAGGGTGAGGAGGGTATGAGGGGTGAAGGGAGGAGGGGGGAGGAGTCCAGGTAGACAGGTGGAGTTGGGTCAGTTGGGTCAGGGGGTGGGGAGGGTTTGGAGGGGAGAGTCGTAGGAGCCATCAGGGGTGGTCCCGATGAGAGGGCAGGTCTGGGAGGGGGGAATAGTACTGTTGATCCTGAAGATAAGGTAGGGGTGAGGGGGGGTCTAGGTGGGGAGCATGGCTCAGCATTCACCCTATAGAGTGAGACGAGAGATATGAGAGAAAGATAGGAAAGAGAGAGAGAGAGAGAGAGAGAGAGAAAGACAAAAATAATGTTGTTAGAAAAAAAGGTCCAGCTGTCAGGACCACAAATACAAATTCCACCTAGACACCCTTGCCCTGGAGCAGGTATTCCCAAACTGAGGCACGCACAATGCCATCAGGGGTACGCCAAATAAAAATGTGATTCACATTTTAAAAAATAAAAGAAAATATTTTCAAACAGTACATTTATATTTTCCAACGGGGCTATACATTTGGGTGAGTTTTTTTTCTAGTGTTCAACGAAATAACAACACAATGTCAAATACAGGTAGCCTAGTCAAATAATTAATTAATAATGAACATCCAATCACATTAACCGTTACTCTCTCACAGGAAACCTTCACTCTTGCGCAGACATTTAAAAAATAAACATGACAATTTGAAAAATAAGCCACAGGAGTTTTTGAGCGAGAATTAGGACGACTTTCGAGTAGTAAGACATGTATAAAAGCAACAGATACCATTATTTAGAAGGGGCTAGAAGCGTCTTACATGGTGAGCTACAGAGTGGCTAGGACAGGCAAGACCCATACTATTGTGGAGGACTTCATTCTTCCTGATGCTGTGGATATGGTTGGGACAATTGTTAAGGGAATTTTTAACAATGATGACTAATCATGTATACATTTCAATCAGGACTGACTAGTCCAAATGCTATTATGTACTGTACATATATGAATTTTCTCTCTTGCTCCCATTCCCAATTGTATATAATATAGTCAGGAGTTTAGAACAGTGCCTTGGTACAAATGGATGAACTATCTCCAGATGGCAGGGACGGACTATCTCTAGACTGTCTAGAATGCCATCTACACTGACTGACCTTGGCTACAGGCGAGGAGGGAAGGCTCGAGAACTATAGGGCCTCTCTACCGGTGTCATGAAGAGATAGAACATTTAGAAAACGCTGACGTCATTTTCAGTTTATCACCTGTGGAAAAATGTGTATATACCAGTACTCTCTTGAATTAAACGCTGTTACCTGACTTTTAAGACCGGGGCTCTGTCCATTCTTATAAAAATATTGGGTCTTACAAACCCTTTGAATGCATTGACAGAGTATTTAATTCTGATTGGGAAACAATACAGAGGAATTTAGAATTCCACTAACAACAATCCTCGGGGAAAAGGCCCAAAAAACCTTTCCCGACAAGTCCTTCATCAAACAACACTGTTTCATGACGCATCAGTGACATGGCAGGAGATGCTTTGAAACAATTACTGCTTCGCATACAAGCCAGTGAATTCTATGTGTGACAGCTGGATGAGTCAACGTGGCGGGCCAGGCACAGCTCCTGGTATATGTCCGTTACGTTTAGGGGGGGGTCAATTAAGGAAGACATCCTCTTCTGCAATCCACTGGAAATCAGGACATCATGAGAGGATATTTTTAAAGTACTGGACAGCTTTGTGACATCAAATGGACTTTGGTCAAGATGTGTTGGTATCTGTACTGATGGCGCAAAAACCATGACAGGGAGACATAGTGGAGTGGTAACGCGCGTGCAAGCAGTTGCTACCGACACCACTTGCCAAGGGAATGCCTGACAGCTTGAACGACGTTTTGGACACTACAGTGAAAATGATGAACTTCGTTAAAGCAACACTTGTGTATTTTCTGCATTATGCAATGATATGGGTAGTGACCATGTAATGCTTTTACAACATACAGAAGTGCGCTGCTTTTCAAGGGGCAAAGAATTGACACGTTTTTAAAGTAAAACTTTTCTTTACTGACCATAATTTTCCCTTGTCTGACTGTTTGCATGATGACGAGTTTCTCACACGACTGGCCTATCTGGGTGATGTTTTTTCTCGCCTGAATGATCTGAATCGAGGATTACAGGAACTCTCCACAACTATATTCAATGTGCAGGACAAAATTGAGGCTATGATTAAGAAGTTTGAGCTCTTTTCTGTCTGCATTAACAAGGACAACACACAGGTCTTTCCATCATTGTATGGTTGTTTGTGTGCAAACGAACTCAAGCTTACAGACAATGTCAAATGTGATATAGCGAAGTACCTGAGTGAGCTGGGTGAGCAATTATGCAGGTACTTTCCCGAAACGGATGACACAAACAACTGGATTCGTTATCCCTTTCATGCCTGGCCTCCAGTCCATTTACCGATATCTGAACAAGAGAGCCTCATCGAAATTGCATCAAGCGGTTCTGTAAAAATTGTATTTAATCAGAAGCCACTGCCAGATTTCTGGATTGGGCTGCGCTCTGAGTATCCTGTCTTGGCAAATCACGCTGTTAAGACACTAATGCCCATTGCAACCAAGTACCTATGTGAGAGTGGATTCTCGGCCCTCACTAGCATGAAAACTAAATACAGGCACAGACTGTGTGTGGAAGATTATTTATGACTGAGACTCTCTCCAATACAACCCAACATTGCAGAGTTATGTGCATCCTTTCAAGAACACCCTTCTCATTCACCTGTGGTGAGTATTTCCCAATCTTTAATGAACAAATAAGGTTTCATATGTAAGATGGTTAAATAAAGAGCAAAATGATTGATTGTTATTATATTATTATTTGTGCCCTGGTCCTATATGACCTCTTTGTCACTTCCCACAAGCCGGGTTATGAGAAAAACTCACACTCATTATTATGTTTAATAAATGTCATGTATAGTGTGTGTGTGGCAGGCTTACAAAAAAACAACATTTGAGAGTGGCATGACTCTGGTGCTAGAGGGGGTACGCAGCTAGAGGTTGAATGTATAAGGGGTACGGGAAGCTGTGAATGTTCTGAGAGACAAGGCAAGGACCTTCTATACCATCAAAAGGAACATAACATTTGACATACCAATTAGGATCTGGCTAAAAATACTTGAATCATTTATAGAACTCATTGCTCTGAGGTCTGGGGTTCGCTCGCCAACCTACAATTCACAAAATGGGAAAACAATAAATTGAGACTCTGCATGCAGAATTCTGCTAAAATATCCTCGGTGTACAACGTAAAACACCAAATAATGCATGCAGAGCAGAGCAGAATTAGGCCGATACCCATTAATGATCGAAATCCAGAAAAAAAGCTGTTAAGTTCTACAATCACCTAAAATGAAACGATTCCCAAACCTTCCATAACAAAGCCGTCACCTACAGAGAGATGAACCTGGAGAAGAGTCCCCTAAGCAAGCTGGTCCTGGGCCTCTGTTCACAAACACAAACACACCCCACAGAGCCCCAGGACAGCAACACAATTAGACCCAACCAAATCATGAGAAAACAAAAAGATAATTACTTGACATATTGGAAAGAAATAACAGCAAAGAAACTGAGCAAACTAGCATGCTATTTGACCCTAAACAGAGAGTACACAGTGGCAGAATACCTCACCACTGTGACGGACCCAAGCTTAAGGAAAGCATTGTCTATGTACAGATTGAGTGAGCATGGCCTTGCTATTGAAAGAGGCTGCCGTAGGCAGACCTGGCTCTCAAGAAAAGACAAGCTATGTGCACACTGCACACAAAATGAGCTGCACTTCCTAACTTTCTGCCAAATGTACGACCATATTAGAGACACATATTTCCCTCAGATTATAGAGACCCACAAAGAATTAGAAAACAAACCCAATGTTGATAAACTCCCATATCTGCTGGGTGAAATACCACAGTGTGACGTCACAGCAGCAAGATGTCTGAGGAACAATTGTAAATACATATTTAGGTTGATTTATTTTGTCTTTACAAATTACATAGAGCCATAACATGACATTTGAAATGTCTCTATTCCTTTGGAACTTTGTGAGTATTATTTTTACTGTTCATTTTTGATTGTTTATTTCACTTTTGTTTTGTTATCTATTTAACTTGCTTTGGCAATGTAAACATACGTTTCCCATGTCAATAAAGCCCTTTGATTTGAATTGAATTGAATTGAGAGAGAGAGTTAGAAAGAGGGATAGAGAAAAAGAGAGCGAGACAAGAGGGAGAGAGAGACAGAGAGGGAGAGAGAGAGAGAGGAAGAGAAAGAGAGAGAGAGAGACAGAGACAGAGGGAGAGAGAAAGAGAGACAGAGAGGAAGAGAAAGAGAGAGAGAGAGACAGAGGGAGAGAGAGAGAGACAGAGGGAGAGAGAAAGAGGGATAGAGAAAGAGAGAACGAGACAAGAGGGAGAGAGAGACAGAGAGGGAGAGAGAAAGAGAGAGAGAGGAAGAGAAAGAGAGAGAGAGACAGAGACAGAGGGAGAGAGAAAGAGAGACAGATAGGAAGAGAAAGAGAGAGAGAGAGAGAGAGAGAGAGAGACAGAGGCAGAGAGAGAGAGAGAGACAGAGGGAGAGAGAAAGATAGACAGAGAGGAAGAGAAAGAAAGAGAGAGAGAGACAGAGAGGGATAGAAAGAGGGATAGAGAAAGAGAGAGCGAGACAAGAGGGAGAGAGAGCCAGAGAGGGAGAGAGAAAGAGAGAGAGGAAGAGAAAGAGAGAGACAGAGGGGGAGAGAGATAGAGAGACAGAGAGGAAGAGAAAGAGAGAGAGAGAGAGCGAGAGAGACAGAGGGAGAGAGAAAGAGACAGAGAGGAAGAGAAAGAGAGAGAGACAGAGATGGAGAGAGAGAGACAGAGAGAGAGAGAGAGAGAGAGAGAGAGAGAGAGACTGCTATTCTTTCTTTTTGCAACATGAAATCACTATCAGTTAGCATGTGGAACATTCAGGGCCTAAACTCATCAACCTATCAGTCAGCATGTGGAACATTCAGGGTCTAAACTCATCAACCTATCAGTCAGCATGTGGAACATTCAGGGCCTAAACTCATCAACCTATCAGTCAGCATGTGGAACATTCAGGGCCTAAACTCATCAACCTATCAGTCAGCATGTGGAACATTCAGGGCCTAAACTCATCAACCTATCAGTCAGCATGTGGAACAATCAGGGCCTAAACTCATCAACCTATCAGTTAGCATGTGGAACATTCAGGGCCTAAACTCATCAACCTATCAGTTAGCATGTGGAACATTCAGAGCCTAAACTCATCAACCTATCAGTCAGCATGTGGAACATTCAGGGCCTAAACTCATCAACCTATCAGTTAGCATGTGGAACATTCAGGGCCTAAACTCATCAACCTATCAGTCAGCATGTGGAACATTCAGGGTCTAAACTCATCAACCTATCAGTCAGCATGTGGAACATTCAGGGCCTAAACTCATCAACCTATCAGTCAGCATGTGGAACATTCAGGGCCTAAACTCATCAACCTTTGGACTGGAGAGTTTAGCACTGGAGTCCAACAAAAATCTTAAAGATGTTGACGTCATCATTCTGCAGGAGACATGGTGTAAGGCTGACGTTGTCACTCACTGTCCCACAGGCTACAGAGAGGTAATTGTGCCATCACAGAACACAGCTCTGTCAATAGAGGCAGAGACTCTGGAGGAATGATCATTTGGAACACATCCGAACTACAAAATCTAACTGATACCTAAAAATGGGTAAATATCACATTTGGTGAAAACTGAAAAAGGAACTTGTACTCAGAGAGAAATATGTGTTCCTTTGCACAATATATATCCTCCCTCAGAATCCCCATATTACTTAGAGGAGATCTTCCCCACCCTTGAGGAAGAGACATGCAATTTCCAGGCCCAGGGAAATGTGCTCATCTGTGGGGACACAAATGCGCACACAGAAACACTACCTGATCTAACGAGCACACGAGGGGACAGCTTTATTACAGGCCATAGTGTCTCTAACTGTCTTAATCTCCCCCATAGAAACAACAGTGACAGCACCGTCAACAAAAACAAAAGGGATCTATTGCAGCTCTGTAGAAGCCTGGGTCTGTACTTCGTCAATGGTAGGTTACGGGGGGACTCTTTGGGGAGATTCCCCTACTGCTCACCTCTTGGCCACAGTACAGTAGACTATATGATTACAGACATTGACCCTTTCTCTCTCAGCTCATTCACTGTCAAGCCACTAATACCCCTGTCTGATCACAGCCAAATTACGTTGTTCCTCAAAAGAACAGACATGGAAACAACTGCACATTCAGAGCCCAGTAAGCCATACAACATCAGAAATTCATACAGATGGGCCCCAAACAGCACAGAAGAATACCAGAAAGCAACCTGTAAACAAAATAGCCAGACACTCTTAGATAACTTTCTGGATACCACATTCTCTCACAGTGAAGAAGACATCAATCTAGCAGTGAAAAACATCAACTACAGTGCCCTGAGAAAGTATTCGGCCCCCTTGAACTTTCCGACCTTTTGCCACATTTCAGGCTTCAAACATCAAGATATAAAACTGTATTTTTTTGTGAACAATCAACAACAAGTGGGATACAATCATGAAGTGGAATGACATTTATTGGATATTTCAAACTTTTTTAACAAATCAAAAACTGAAATATTGGGCGTGCAAAATTATTCAGCCCCCTTAAGTTAATACTTTGTAGCGCCACCTTTTGCTGCGATTACAGCTGTAAGTCGCTTGGGGTATGTCTCTATCAGTTTTGCACATCGAGAGACTCAAATTTTTTCCCATTCCTCCTTGCAAACAGCTCGAGCTCAGTGAGGTTGGATGGATGGAGAGCATTTGTGAACAGCAGTTTTCAGTTCTTTCCACAGATTCTCGATTGGATTCAGGTCTGGACTTTGACTTGGCCATTCTAACACCTGGATATGTTTATTTTTGAACCATTCCATTGTAGAGTTTGCTTTATGTTTTGGATCATTGTCTTGTTGGAAGACAAATCGCCGTCCCAGTCTCAGGTCTTTTGCAGACTCCATCAGGTTTTCTTCCAGAATGGTCCTGTATTTGGCTCCATCCATCTTCCCATCAATTTTAACCATCTTCCCTGTCCCTGCTGAAGAAAAGCAGGCCCAAACCATGATGCTGCCACCACCATGTTTGACAGTGGGGATGGTGTGTTCAGGGTGATGAGCTGTGTTGCTTTTACGCCAAACATAACGTTTCGCATTGTTGCCAAAAAGTTCAATTTTGGTTTCATCTGACCAGAGCACCTTCTTCCACATGTTTGGTGTGTCTCCCAGGTGGCTTGTGGCAAACTTTAAACAACACTTTTTATGGATATCTTTAAGAAATGGCTTTCTTCTTGCCACTCTTCCATAAAGGCCAGATTTGTGCAATATACGACTGATTGTTGTCCTATGGACAGAGTCTCCCACCTCAGCTGTAGATCTCTGCAGTTCATCCAGAGTGATCATGGGCCTCTTGGCTGCATCTCTGATCAGTCTTCTCCTTGTATGAGCTGAAAGTTTAGAGGGACGGCCAGGTCTTGGTAGATTTGCAGTGGTCTGATACTCCTTCCATTTCAATATTATCGCTTGCACAGTGCTCCTTGGGATGTTTAAAGCTTGGGAAATCTTTTTGTATCCAAATCTGGCTTTAAACTTCTTCACAACAGTATCTCGGACCTGCCTGGTGTGTTCCTTGTTCTTCATGATGCTCTCTGCGCTTTTAGCCGACCTCTGAGACTATCACAGTGCAGGTGCATTTATACGGAGACTTGATTACACACAGGTGGATTGTATTTATCATCATTAGTCATTTAGGTCAACATTGGATCATTCAGAAATCCTCACTGAACTTCTGGAGAGAGTTTGCTGCACTGAAAGTAAAGGGGCTGAATAACTTTGCACTCCCAATTTTTCAGTTTTTGATTTGTTAAAAAAGTTTGAAATATCCAATAAATGTCGTTCCACTTCATGATTGTGTCCCACTTGTTGTTGATTCTTCACAAAAAAATACAGTTTTATATCTTTATGTTTGAAGCCTGAAATGTGGCAAAAGGTCGCAAAGTTCAAGGGGGCCGAATACTTTCGCAAGGCACTGTATATATTCAGGCAAACGACAAAAGAAGCACAATTGAAATTGATTAAAAAAACTAAACTAAAACGGTTACAGATGACAACTGGTTTGATGCAGATTGAAAAATTATAAGGAAAAAACATAGAACACTATCCAACCAAAAGCACAGAACCCAAATAATGGTGAATTAAGCCTTTATTACTGTGAGACTTTAAAACTCTATAAACGTACGCTCAGAACCAAAAAAGGCCCAGTACAACAGCAAGCAGCTGACAATAATTGAGGAGTCCATAAACACAAACAACTTCTGGCAAAATTGGAGAAAATAAAATAAAAATCTAAACAAGAGGAATTAGCGATACAAAATGGTGACATATGGACAACCCATTTTAAAACACTCTACAACACCGTTCAAATTGACACAAACGCAGAACAACGGCAAATTCATGAGAAGTTGAATGGATTAGAAAAAGCTATAAAAGACTATCAAAATCCACTGGACTCCCCAGTTACTGACCAGGAGCTCTATAAGAAACTTCAGGCCCTCAAATTTAAAAAGCATGTGGACCTGATGGCATCCTAAATGAGATGCTCAAACTCACTAGTGCAAAATGTCAATTGGCTATATTAAAACTGTTTAATTTGATCCTGAGTGTAGGTTATTTCCCTGACATCTGGAATCAAGGACTCATAACCCCAATATTTAAGAACGGAGACAAATTTGACCCTAACAATTCCAGAGGCATTTGTGTGAACAGTAACCTGGGGAAGGTTTTCTCTAGTATTATAAATGTAGTTCTAAACTTCCTTAATAAGCACAATGTCTTGAGTAAAAGCCAAATTGGATTTATACCAAAACATCGCACAACTGATCGTATTTACACCCTACACACCCTGATAGATAAACATGTTCACCAAAATAATACCAAAATATACTGTCACGTCCTGACCTTAGTTCCTTTTTTATGTCTCTATTTTAGTTTGGTAAGGGCATGAGTTGGGGTGGGCATTCTATGTGTTGTTCTATGTTTTTGTATTTCTGTGTTTGGCCTGGTATGGTTCCCAATCAGAGACAGCTGTTTATTTGTTTGAGAACCATACTTAGGCAGCCTGTTTTCCTACTATGGGTTGTGGGTAGTTGTTTTCTGTTTTCTGTTGCTGCATCTTTACAGGACTGTTTCGTTTTCATGGCACTCTCTTTGTTATTTTGTTTAGTGTTTCTGTTCCAATAAATAACATTGGTCCGATCCTTCATACTCCTCGTCGAAACCGTTACATATACGCTTGCTTTATCGACTTCCTGTCACACCCTGACCATAGTTTACTTTGTATGTTTTGTATGTTTATTATTTATTTTGTTTGGTCAGGGTGTGATCTGAGTGGGCATTCTATGTTGTGTGTCTAGTTTGTCTGTTTCTGTGTTTGGCCTGATATGGTTCTCAATCAGAGGCAGGTGTTAGTCATTGTCTCTGATTGGGAACCATATTTAGGTAGCCTGTTTTGGTGTTGGGGGTTGTGGGTGATTGTCATTTTGTCCGGCGTGTGTTAGTTTGCACCAGTATTAGGCTGTTTCGGTTTTCGTTACGCTTATTGTTTTTTTGTATTGATTCGTGTTTCTTCAGTTTCATTAAACATGGATCGCAATAGCCACGCCACATTTTGGTCTGACACTCTTTCACCTAGAGAAAACTGTGACACTTCCAAAAAGCATTTGATTCTATTTGGCATACAAGACTGTTCTACAAAGTTAGTGAAAGTGGAGTAGGGGGTAAAACATATGACATAATTAAATCAATGTATACTGGCAATACGTGCAGTATTAAAATGGCAAGAAAATAACAGAATTCTTTAACCAGGGGCGGGGCCTTCGCCAGGGTTGCAATCTGAGCCCTGCACTCTTCAATATTTACATTAACCTCTTACATCTATGGGGGCGCTATTTCATTTTTGGATGAAAAACGTTCCCGTTTTAAACAAGATATTTTGTCACAAAAAGATGCTCGACTATGCATATAATTGCTACCGTTCGAAAGAAAACACTCTGACGTGTCCAGAAATACAAAGATCTTCTCTGTGCGTGCCCTATAACGTGAGCTTCAGGCAAAACCAAGATGAGATGGCATCCAGGAAATGACAAGGATTTTTGAGGCTCTGTTTTCCATGGTCTCCTTATATGGCTGTGAACACGAGAGGAGTAAGTCTGCCCTTTCTGTCGTTTCCCCAAGGTGTCTGCAGCATTGTGACGTATTTGTAGGCAGATCATTGGAAGATTGACCATAAGAGACCACATTTACCACGTGTCCGCCCGGTGTCCTGCGCCGAAATTGGTGCGCAAAAGTCACCTGCCAGTATTTTTCCATACGATACAGAGAGTAAAGCAAGCTTCCACGAACTGCATGTCAATGAAGAGATATGTGAAAAAACACCTTGAGGACTGATTCCAAACAACGTTTGCCATGTTTCGGTCAATATTATGTAGTTAATCCGGAAAAAGTTTTACGTTGTAGGTGACTGCATTTTCGGTTCGTTTCGGTAGCCAGACGCAATGTAGAAAATGGAACGATTTCTCCTACACACAGACGCTTTCAGGAAACACTGCGCATTTGGTATGTGACTGAGAGTCTCCTCATTGAAAACATCAGAAGCTCTTCAAAGGTAAATGATTTTATTTATTTGGTTATCTGGTTTTTGTGAAAATGTTGCGTGCTACATGCTACACAAAATGCTATGCTAGCTTTGCATACTCTTACACAAATTAGTCAATTTCTATGGTTCAAAAGCATATTTTGAAAATCTGAGATGACAGTGTTGTTAAGAAAAGGCTAAGCTTGAGAGCAAACGCATTATTTTAATTTTATTTGCGATTTTCAGAAATCGTTAACGTTGCGTTATGCTAATGAGCCTGAGGCTTTAGTCACGATCCCGGATCCGGGATGGGGAGTTTCAAGAAGTTAACGAATTGGCCACTATTCTAGAAAAATCATCAGCCCCTGGTGTTAGTCTCCACAATTCAGAGGTTAAATGCCTACTCTTCGCAGATAACCTATGCCTGCTGTCACCCACAGCACATGGCCTACAGCAGAGCCTGGACCTGCTACAGCAGTACTGCCAGACCTGGGCCCTGGCAGTAAACCCCAAAAAGACTAAAATAATGATTTTCCAGAGAAGATCCAAATCTCAGGGAATTAGACCAAAATTCTCAATTGGTACAAATATATAGAGTACTGTACACACTACAATTACTTAGGGTTAAAAATAAGCTCAACTGGACACCTTAATGAGGCAGTGAATTAAGTTTTGGAAACATCTAAAATACATCTACAATACAGTGACTGGTCCTGGGGCTGAGTTCACAAACTTGTTCTACTAACACACTGAAGCCTCAGGACCAGAAAATCCAATCAATCAGAATAAACCAAATTACAACACAGTCAAAACAAAACACAGGCACAAGCACAAAGCAAAATGCAGTGCTATCTGGCCCTAAATCGACAGTACACCGTGGCTAACTATTTGACCATGGTTACTGATCAAAACCTTAGAAAAACATTGACAAAGTACATGCTCAGTGAGCACAGCCTTGCCATTGAGAAGGGTAGACACAGGAGAACCTGGCTCCCTGTAGAGGAAAGGCTGTGCAACCACTGCACAACAGCAGAACCTGAGATAGAGCTGCATTTCCTGACAAAATGTCAAAAATATAAAACAATTAGAGTGTCATTTCCCCAAATGTGAAACCCTTTCAAAGAGCTCTCTGATGAGAGTAGGCTGCCCGTCCTGTTGGGAGAGGACGCAGAGAGCTGTGGGTTGGCAGCGCACTACACTGCTGCCTGCCATAAGTTGAGGGACAGTGTATGACAAACCAATCAACCTGCACATGTACTCTACTGTTTGCTTATTGTTATTGTTCAATGTATGGTTATTATTGTTACTGTTGTCCCATTTACAATTTGGATTCTCATTATTTTTAATTTTGTAAATATCCAAAGTAACCTTTGGCAAAATTAACATTGTTACGTCATGCCAATAAAGCTAATTTGAATTGAATTGAACTGAGAGAGAGAGAGAGAGAGAGATCGAGATTATCAAAATCCAGAAAAGAGCTGTTAAATTCTATAACCACCTAAAAGGAAGCGATTCCCGAAACTTCCACAACAAAGCCATCACCTACAGAGAGATGAACCTGGAGAAGAGTCCCCTAAGCAAGCTGGTCCTGGGGCTCTGTTCACAAACACACCCTACAGAGTCCCAGGACAGCAGCACAATTAGACCCAACCAAATCATGAGAAAACAAAAAGATAATTACTTGACACATTGGAAAGAATTAACAAAAAAACAGAGCAAACTAGAATGCTATTTGGCCCTACACAGAGAGTACACAGCGGCAGAATACCTGACCACTGTGACTGACCCAAAATTAAGGAAAGCTTTGACTATGTACAGACTCAGCGAGCATATCCTTGCTATTGAGAAAGGCCGCCGTAGGCAGACATGGCTCTCAAGAGAAGACAGGCTATGTGCTCACTGCCCACAAAATGAGGTGGAAACTGAGCTGCACTTCCTAACCTCCTGCCTAATGTATGACCATATTAGAGAGACATATTTCCCTCAGATTACACAGATCCACAAAGAATTCGAAAACAAATCCAATTTTGAAAAACTCCCATATCTACTGGGTGAAATTCCACAGTGTGCCATCACAGCAGCAAGATTTGTGACCTGTTGCCACGAGAAAAGGGCAACCAGTGAAGAACACGCACCATTGTAAATACAACCCATATCTATGCTTATTTATTTTATCTTGTGTCCTTTACCATTTATACATTGTTAAAACACTATATATATATATAATATGACATTTGTAATGTCTTTATTGTTTTGAAACTTCTGTATGTGTGATGTCTACTGTTAACTTCTATTGTTTATTTCACTCTATATATTATCTGCCTCACTTGCTTTGACAATGTTAACACATGTTTCCCATGCCAATAAAGCCCTTGAATTGGAGAGAGAGAGAGAGAGAGAGAGAGAGAGAGAGAGAGAGAGAGAGAGAGAGAGAGAGAGAGAGAGAGAGAGAGAGAGAGAGAGAGAGAGAGAGAGAGAGAGAGAGAGAGAGAGAGAGAGAGAGAGAGAGAGAGAGAGAGAGAGAGAGAGAGAGAGAGAGAGAGAGAGAGAGAGAGAGAGATCATGAAAAAGCTTGTAAACCATGACTCATATGTAGGGCCATGTGCTTTGGATAATTATGTCACCTGACCTGGATTGTCACCAGACCTGGACCTCTATTTAAAGCCTTTTCAGCAAACTGTCACCTTTTCTTTTTATGTCAGATGATCCGCCACCATCCTCATTTCTGGAAAAGGCTTCAAATTAAGGTAAAAATCAAGGTCATGTGATGTGACATCCCAAAACACAGGGCCCTCCATCATATATACCGGTCTCATTCCTTTCCAGTTTGGAACATTTTCCCCCATTCTCAGCAGATTCAGTTGATCTAAAAAGCTGCTTTCTCCTTGCTTTCATTTCTACCCAGTCCTGGCAGGGGAGATCTCAACCCAATTTGACATTTTCTGTGCAATATAGCTTGGGGGTAAATGTATACTATTTACTCTGAAGACCAAGTCAATGGAAGGATGTTTGGAAGGATGGGAGTTGGATCCGCGGCCGAGTCATACCAAAGACTGTAAAAATGGGACCTGGTGTATCCCTGTTTGGCACTCAGCAGTAGGGAGATAGATTGGGTGTAAGGCCCTGTGATAGATTATCATCCAGGGGGTGTACATATACACTGAGTATACTAAACAGTAAGAATACTTTCCTAATACTGAGTTGCATCCCCCCCTTCATTAGGGCAATGACAAGGTGTTGAAAGCTTTCCACAGGGAGACTGTCCTATGTTGACTCCAAAGCTTCCCACAGTTGTGTCAAAGGATGTCCTTTGGGTGGTGGACCATTCTTGATACACACAGGAAACTGTCAAGCATAAAAAACCCAGCAGCGTTGAAGTTCTTGACTCAAACCGGTGCGCCTGGCACCTACTACCGTTCAAAGGCACTTACATTTATTGTCTTGCCAATTCATCCTCTGAATGGCACACATACACAATCCATGTCTCAATTGTCTCAAGATTTTAATTTTTTTTTCCTTCCTCCTCCCCTGCATCTACATTGATTGAAGTGGATTTAACAAGTGACATGAATAAGGGATCATAGCTTTCACCTGGATTCAACTGGTCAGTCTATGTCATGGAAAAAGCAGCTGTTTTTAATGTTTGTATACTCAGTGTACATCAAGCTGACTCACGTCTCACTACAGAAACAGAAGATTGGCTCTTGTGATCAATTCCGGCTCACACAAACCATGGCTCGTGCAAGATTAATACTGTTTGCTTTGGAACTAACATCTTGCCAAGGGTGAGTTATCTTTGGCATAAGCTTGCAAAAGTTAGGATTGTTAAAAAAAAAGAATATAATCAAAAAAGGTTGTTGAAGTAGAAGGCCTTATCTTCGGTGTAGAGACCTTGAGCCCAGAGTTACGCAGACTAAACTCCTGTCCATTTGTTTGTTTTTACATACCAGACCCAACTGACCTTTTAGTAAAGAGTTAGAGCCACAGAACTAACGGACAATTCCATGACAGTGGGAGAAGGAAATATTTTCGGTATCTCAGATTGATCTGGAAATTCTCACATATAGGAGGAAGGATGTTGGACATGCTTTTTATATTTGTGTCACAAACCATTTTTGAGAAAAATCATTATGAAAGTGGCCATTTTAGGTCCTTTTTAGACACATGTCTCCTGTAAGATCCTATGATCTGTCAACTGTACATGATACAGACAACATCTTGGAGTCATTATACTGTCAGACCCTATGATCTGTCAACTGTACATGATACAGACAACATCTTGGAGTCATTATACTGTCAGACCCTATGATCTGTCAACTGTACATGACACAGACAACATCTTGGAGTCATTATACTGTCAGACCCTATGATCTGTCAACTGTACATGACAGACAACATCTTGGAGTCATTATACTGTCAGACCCTATGATCTGTCAACTGTACATGATACAGACAACATCTTGGAGTCATTATACTGTCAGACCCTATGATCTGTCAACTGTACATGATACAGACAACATCTTGGAGTCATTATACTGTCAGATCCTATGATCTGTCTAAAAAGGACCTAAAATGACCACTTTCATAATGATTTTTCTCAAAAATGGTTTGTGATACAAATGTAAAAAACATTTAAAACATCCTTCCTCCCAATTAAGTTTCTATGTGAGAATTTTCATAACAATCTGAGATACAAAAATATTTTCTGCTACCGCTGGCGTGGAACAGTTAGAGGCTCTAAGCCCATTCTAGATATTATATGTCTATGTTTGGAACAGAGTTTGTTTCTTCATACCCAGTAGATGCGGTCTCCTGAGAGAGAACAGCTGTTTTCATCATTCTGTCGTTCGGACTCAAACTCTTTCCTAATGTCCGTCTTCAAAGCAACCCCCTCTGTCAGTCACACACAACTCCACTGGAACAATCCATGATGGTAGCCTGAGAACTCCTCCATGTCCTTGGATCCGTTCTCAATCTCCCTTTTCTATCTCACACTGTGTTCCTCTCTATCTTTATTTTTCACACTCTAGTCCCGCAGTTTTCAAAAAGTTTGGTGACAGGATAAGTATTCTCTCTCTCTCTGACTCTTTCTTTCCCCCTCCCCTCTTTCTGTGTCTCTACTTCCTGTCTCTCTAAGCGGAGTTGCTTTCAGGAAGAGGTAGACCAGTGTGGTCAGCCTGCCGCCCTCCTCTCCTGCACTCCTTCCCCCTTCACACAGCTAGCCTTCAGGTCTGCCAAGAAGATCACAGATCTTCTAAAAAAACGGTTCAAACCCTCCCTCTCTTTCTCCTCTTCTTGTCCCACTTCTCTTTCTCACACACACACTTGGTAGTTATTCTCTCTCTCTCTCTCTCTCTCTCTCTCTCTAACACACTTGGTAGTTATTCTCTCTCTCTCTCACTAACACACTAGGCAGTCCTTCTCCCTCTTTCACACACTTGGTAGTACTTCTCTCTCTCACACACACACTCTTGTTAGTTATTCTCTCTCGGTCTCTCGGTCTCTCTCTCTCTCTCTCTCTTTCTCTCTCTCTCTCTCTCTCTCTCTCTCTCTCTCTCTCTAACACACTTGGTAGTTATTCTCTCTCTCTCTCTCTCTCTAACACACTTGGTAGTTATTCTCTCTCTCTCACTAACACACTAGGCAGTTCTTCTCCCTCTTTCACACACTTGGTAGTACTTCTCTCTCTCACACACACACACTTGTTAGTTATTCTCTCTCTTGGTCTCTCTCTCTCGGTCTCTCTCTCTCTCTCTCTCTCTCTCTCTCTCTTCCTCTCTCTCGCTCTCAATTCAATTCAATTCAAGGGGCTTCATTGGCATGGGAAACATATGTTAACATTACCCAAGCAAGTGAAGTAGATAATATACAAAAGTGAAATAAACAATAAAAATGAACAGTAAACATTACACTCACAGAAGAGTGTAAAGAATAAAGACATTTCAAATGTCATATTATGTATATACAGTGCCTTGCGAAAGTATTCGGCCCCCTTGAACTTTGCGACCTTTTGCCACATTTCAGTCTTCAAACATAAAGATATAAAACTGTATTTTTTTGTGAAGAATCAACAACAAGTGGGACACAATCATGAAGTGGAACGACATTTATTGGATATTTCAAACCTTTTTAACAAATCAAAACTGAAAAATTGGGCGTGCAAAATTAATCAGCCCCTTTACTTTCAGTGCAGCAAACTCTCTCCAGAAGTTCAGTGAGGATCTCTGAATGATCCAATGTTGACCTAAATGACTAATGATGATAAATACAATCCACCTGTGTGTAATCAAGTCTCCGTATAAATGCACCTGCACTGTGATAGTCTCAGAGGTCCGTTAAAAGCGCAGAGAGCATCATGAAGAATAAGGAACACACCAGGCAGGTCCGAGATACTGTTGTGAAGAAGTTTAAAGCCGGATTTGGATACAAAAAGATTTCCCAAGCTTTAAACATCCCAAGGAGCACTGTGCAAGTGATAATATTGAAATGGAAGGAGTATCAGACCACTGCAAATCTACCAAGACCTGGCCGTCCCTCTAAACTTTCAGCTCATACAAGGAGAAGACTGATCAGAGATGCAGCCAAGAGGCCCATGATCACTCTGGATGAACTGCAGAGATCTACAGCTGAGGTGGGAGACTCTGTCCATAGGACAACAATCAGTCATATATTGCACAAATCTGGCCTTTATGGAAGAGTGGCAAGAAGAAAGCCATTTCTTAAAGATATCCATAAAAATTGTCGTTTAAAGTTTGCCACAAGCCACCTGGGAGACACACCAAACATGTGGAAGTAGGTGCTCTGGTCAGATGAAACCAAAAATTGAACTTTTTGGCAACAATGCAAAACGTTATGTTTGGCGTAAAAGCAACACAGCTCATCACCCTGAACACACCATACCCACTGTCAAACATGGTGGTGGCAGCATCATGGTTTGGGCCTGCTTTTCTTCAGCAGGGACAGGGAAGATGGATGGAGCCAAATACAGGACCATTCTGGAAGAAAACCTGATGGAGTCTGCAAAAGACCTGAGACTGGGACGGAGATTTTTCTTCCAACAAGACAATGATCCAAAACATAAAGCAAAATCTACAATGGAATGGTTCAAAAATAAATATATTCAGGTGTTAGAATGGCCAAGTCAAAGTCCAGACCTGAATCCAATCGAGAATCTGTGGAAAGAACTGAAAACTGCTGTTCACAAATGCTCTCCATCCAACCTCACTGAGCTCGAGCTGTTTTGCAAGGAGGAATGGGAAAAAAATTCAGTCTCTCGATGTGTAAAACTGATAGAGACATACCCCAAGCGACTTACAGCTGTAATCGCAGCAAAAGGTGGCGCTACAAAGTATTAACTTAAGGGGGCTGAATAATTTTGCACGCCCAATTTTTCAGTTTTTGATTTGTTAAAAAAGTTTGAAATATCCAATAAATGTCGTTCCACTTCATGATTGTGTCCCACTTGTTGTTGATTCTTCACAAAAAAATACAGTTTTATATCTTTATGTTTGAAGCCTGAAATGTGGCAGAAGGTCGCAAAGTTCAAGGGGGCCAAATACTTTCGCAAGGCACTGTATACAGTGTTGTAAAGATGTGCAAATGGTTAAAGTACAAAAGGGAAAATAAATAAATATAAATATGGGTTGTATTTACAATGGTGTTTGTTCTTCACTGGTTGCCCTTTTCTTGTGCAACAGGTCACAAATATTGCTGCTGTGGCAGCACACTGTGGTATTTCACCCAGTAGATATGGGAGTTGATCAAAATTGGGTTTGTTTTTCTAATTCTTTGTTGATCTGTGTAATCTGAGGGAAATATGTGTCTCTAATATGGTCATACATTTTGCAGGAGGTTAGAAAGTGCAGCTCAGTTTCCACCTAATTTTGTGGGCAGTGTGAACATAGCCTGTCTTCTCTTGAAAGCCAGGTCTGCCTATGGCGGCCTTTCTCAATAGCAAGGCTATGCTCACTGAGTCTGTACATAGTCAAAGCTTTCCTTAAGTGTGGGAGTGGACCCCAGACCTCACAACCATATAGGGCAATGTGTTCTATAACTAATTCAAGTATATTTTGCCAGAATTTTATGTTCCTTTCAATGTTGTAGAAGGCCCTTGCCTTGTCTCTTAGATCGTTCACAGCTTTGTGAAAGTTACCTGTGGCGCTGATGTTTAGGCCGGGATATGTATATTTTTTTGTGTGCTCTTGGGCAACTGTGTCTAGATGGAATTCGTATTCATGGTCCTGGCAACTAGACCTTTTTTGGAACATAATTAATTTTGTCTTACTGGGATTTACTGTCGGGGCCCAGGTCAGACAGAATCTGTGCAGAAGGTCTAGATGCTGCTGTAGGCCCTCCTTGGTTGGGGAGAGAAGCACCAGATCAAATCAAATCAAATTTAATTTGTCACACACATGGTTAGCAGATGTTAATGCGAGTGTAGCAAAATGCTTGTGCTTCTAGTTCCGACAATGCAGTAATAACCAACGAGTAATCTAACCTAACAATTCCACAACTACTACCTTATACACACAAGTGTGTCCCAACCTTCGCTCTCTCTCCCCCGCTACTCTCTCCTCTTCCATCCTATCATCTCTTCCCTCTGCTCATACCTTCTCCAACCTTTCTCCTGAGTCTGCCTCCTCAACCCTCCTCTCTTCCCTTTCTGCATCCTTTGACTCTCTATGTCCCCTATCCTCCAGGCCGGCTCGGTCCTCCCCTCCCGCTCCGTGGCTCGATGACTCATTGCGAGCTCACAGAACAGAGCTCCGGGCAGCCGAGCGGAAATGGAGGAAAACTCGCCTCCCTGCGGACCTGGCATCCTTTCACTCCCTCCTCTCTACATTTTCCTCCTCTGTCTCTGCTGCTAAAGCCACTTTCTACCACTCTAAATTCCAAGCATCTGCCTCTAACCCTAGGAAGCTCTTTGCCACCTTCTCCTCCCTCCTGAATCCTCCTCCCCTTCCCCCTCCTCCCTCTCTGCAGATGACTTCGTCAACCATTTTGAAAAGAAGGTCGACGACATCCGATCCTCGTTTGCTAAGTCAAACGACACCGCTGGTTCTGCTCACACTGCCCTACCCTGTGCTCTGACCTCTTTCTCCCCTCTCTCTCCAGATGAAATCTCGCTTCTTGTGACGGCCGGCCGCCCAACAACCTGCCCGCTTGACCGTATCCCCTCCTCTCTTCTCCAGACCATTTCCGGGGACCTTCTCCCTTACCTCACCTCGCTCATCAACTCATCCCTGACCGCTGGCTACGTCCCTTCCGTCTTCAAGAGAGCGAGAGTTGCACCCCTTCTGAAAAAACCTACACTCGATCCCTCCGATGTCAACAACTACAGACCAGTATCCCTTCTTTCTTTTCTCTCCAAAACTCTTGAACGTGCCGTCCTTGGCCAGCTCTCCCACTATCTCTCTCAGAATGACCTTCTTGATCCAAATCAGTCAGGTTTCAAGACTAGTCATTCAACTGAGACTGCTCTTCTCTGTATCACGGAGGCGCTCCGCACTGCTAAAGCTAACTCTCTCTCCTCTGCTCTCATCCTTCTAGACCTATCGGCTGCCTTCGATACTGTGAACCATCAGATCCTCCTCTCCACCCTCTCCGAGTTGGGCATCTCCGGCGCGGCCCACGCTTGGATTGCGTCCTACCTGACAGGTCGCTCCTACCAGGTGGCGTGGCGAGAATCTGTCTCCTCGCCACGCGCTCTCACCACTGGTGTCCCCCAGGGCTCTGTTCTAGGCCCTCTCCTATTCTCGCTATACACCAAGTCACTTGGCTCTGTCATAACCTCACATGGTCTCTCCTATCATTGCTATGCAGACGACACACAATTAATCTTCTCCTTTCCCCCTTCTGATGACCAGGTGGCGAATCGCATCTCTGCATGTCTGGCAGACATATCAGTGTGGATGACGGATCACCACCTCAAGCTGAACCTCGGCAAGACGGAGCTGCTCTTCCTCCCGGGGAAGGACTGCCCGTTCCATGATCTCGCCATCACGGTTGACAACTCCATTGTGTCCTCCTCCCAGAGCGCTAAGAACCTTGGCGTGATCCTGGACAACACCCTGTCGTTCTCAACCAACATCATGGCGGTGGCCCGTTCCTGTAGGTTCATGCTCTACAACATCCGCAGAGTACGACCCTGCCTCACACAGGAAGCGGCGCAGGTCCTAATCCAGGCACTTGTCATCTCCCGTCTGGATTACTGCAACTCGCTGTTGGCTGGGCTCCCTGCCTGTGCCATTAAACCCCTACAACTCATCCAGAACGCCGCAGCCCGTCTGGTGTTCAACCTTCCCAAGTTCTCTCACGTCACCCCGCTCCTTCGCTCTCTCCACTGGCTTCCAGTTGAAGCTCACATCCGCTACAAGACCATGGTGCTTGCCTACGGAGCTGTGAGGGGAACGGCACCGCAGTACCTCCAGGCTCTGATCAGGCCCTACACCCAAGCAAGGGCACTGCGTTCATCCACCTCTGGCCTGCTCGCCTCCCTACCATTGAGGAAGTACAGTTCCCGCTCAGCCCAGTCAAAACTGTTCGCTGCTCTGGCCCCCCAATGGTGGAACAAACTCCCTCACGACGCCAGGACAGCGGAGTCAATCACCACCTTCCGGAGACACCTGAAACCCCACCTCTTCAAGGAATACCTAGGATAAGATAAGTAATCCTTCTCACCACCCCCCTTAATGATTTAGATGCACTATTGTAAAGTGGCTGTTCCACTGGATGTCAGAAGGTGAATTCACCAATTTGTAAGTCGCTCTGGATAAGAGCGTCTGCTAAATGACTTAAATGTAAATGTAAATGTAAGTGTAAAGGGATAAAGAATATGTACAAAAAGATATATGAATGAGTGATGGTACAGAACGGCATATGCAAGACGCAGTAGATGGTATCGAGTACAGTATATACATATGAGATGGGTAATGTAGGGTATGTAAACATAAAACTGGCATAGTTTATAGTGGCTGGTGATACATGTATTACATAAAGATGGCAAGATGCTGTAGATGATATAGAGTACAGTATATAAATATACATATGAGATGAGTAATGTTGGGTATGTAAACATTATATTAAGTGGCATTGTTTAAAGTGGCTAGTGATACATTTTTTTACATCAATTTCCATTATTAAAGTGAGCTGGAGTTGAGTTTGTGTGTTGTCAGCAGCTACTCAATGTTGGTGGTGGCTGTTTAACTGTCTGATGGCCTTGAGATAGAAGCTGTTTTTCAGTCTCTCGGTCCCTGCTTTGATGCACCTGTACTGACCTCACCTTCTGGATGATAACGGGGTGAGCAGGTAGTGGCTCGGATGGTTGTTGTCCTTGATGATCTTTATGGCCTTCCTGTGACATCGGGTGGTGTAGGTGTCCTGGAGGGCATTGGGCGGACGGGGGGGGGGGGACCTGATCCCAGATCAGCACCCGTTATGAATACAGGCTCAGGTCAGGGCAGATTGGGCGGACGGGGGGGGGGACCTGATCCCAGATCAGCACCCGTTATGAATACAGGTTCAGGTCAGGGCAGATTGGGGGGACGGGGCCGTACCATGCGGTGATACAGCCCGACAGGATGCTATCGATTGTGCATCTGTAGAAGTTTGGGAGTGCTTTTGGTGACAAGCCGAATTTCTTCAGACTCCTGAGGTTGAAGAGGCGCTGCTGTGCCTTCTTCACAACGCTGTCTGTGTGGGTGGTCCAATTCAGTTTGTCCGTGATGTGTACGCTGAGGAACTTAAAACTTACTACCCTCTCCACTACTGTCCCGTTGATGTGGATAGGGGGGTGCTCCCTCTGCTGTTTCCTGAAATCCACGATCATCAGCAAACCGACGTTTGACTTCAGATTCTAGTAGGTTGAAGCCGGGTGCTGCAGACCATTCTAGTACCCTCGCCAATTCATTGATATATATGTTGAAGAGGATGGGGCTTAAGCTACGTCCCTGTCTCACCCCACAGCCCTGTGGAAAGAAAGGTGGGTGTTTTTTTGCCAATTTTAACCTCACACTTGTTGCTTGTGAACATGGATTTTATAATGTTGTATATTTTTCCCCAACACCACTTTCCATCAATATAGCAGACCCTCATGCCAAATTGTGTCAAACTTTTTGGAAATCAACAAACCATGAAAAGACTTTGCCTTTGTTTTGGCCTGTTTGTTTGCCAATTAGGGTGTGCAAGGTCAATAAATGGCCTCCGTACGGTCATTTGGTAAAAATCAAAGCAGAGGATTTTCCCAAGGTTGCTGTTGACGCAAATCACACAGTAGATATTGGGGTTAAATTTGTTTCCACTTTTAGGGATTGGGGTGATCAGTCTTTGGTTCCAAATATTGGGAAATATGCTAGAGTTGAGGATGATGTTAAAGAGTTTAAGTATAGCCAATTGGAATTTGTGGTCTGTATATTTTATCATTTCATTTAGGATGCCATCAACCCCACAGGCCTTTTTGGGTTGGAGGGTTTGTATTTTGTCCGGAAGTTCATTGAATGTAATTGGAGAATCCAGTGGGTCCTGGTAGTCTTTAATAGTTCATTCTAAGATTTGTAATTGATCAGGTATATATTTTTCTGTTTGTTCTTTGTTATGGAGCCAAAAAGATTAGAGAAGTGGTTTATCCATTCATCCCCATTTTGGATAAATAACTCAATTTTCCCAGAAGTGGTTAGAATCTATGGATTCTTCAATTATATTGAGCTGATTTCTGATGTGCTGTTCCTTCTTTTTCCGTAGTGTATTTCTGTATTGTTTTAGTGATTCACCATTGTCAAGGCGTTTGGTTTTCTGGGTCTCTATTTTATTGGTTGGATAGGTTTCTCCATTTCTTTCTTAGGTTTTTGCATTCTTCATCAAACAATTTGTCATTGTTGTTAATCTTTCTTATATTGTCTACATGAAAAACAAATATTTTATATACTGTTTAGGTTTTCTACTGCCAAGTTTACATCTTCACTATTACAGTGAAACATTTTGTCCAGGAAATTGTCTAGAAGGGATTACATTTGTTGTTGCCTAATATATATTTTTGTAGATTTCCACATTACTTTCCTTCCATCTATAGCATTTCTTAATATTATTCAGTTCCTTTGATGGCTCATGCTGGCTCATGATTGAGCAAAGCTCTGTTCAAGTAGAATATGATTTTGGTGTGATCTGATAGGGGTGTCAGTCGACTGACTGTGAACGCTCCAAGAGACTCTGGGTTGAGGTCAGTGATAAAGTAGTCTACAGTACTACTGCCAAGAGATGAGTTATAGGTGTACCTACCATAGGAGTCCCCTCGAAGCCTACCATTGACTATGTACATACCTAGCGTCCGACAGAGCTGCAGGAGTTGTGACCTGTTTTTGTTGGTTATTTTGTTGTAGTTTGTCTTGGGGGGAATATGGGGGAGGGAATGTTATCACCTGCAGGCAGGTGTTTGTCCCTCTGTGTGCTGATGGTGTCAGGTTCTTGTCCAATTCTGGTATTTAGGTTGCCACAGACTAGTACATGTCCCTGCGCCTGTAGGTACAGGTACAGTATATGGAGCAACGGCTCTGGAGCAACAAACCGCCCTTGCTGTCTCTGCCTGGCCGGTTCCCCTCTCTCCACTGGGATTCTTTGCCTTTATCCCTATTACAGGGGCAGAGTCACTGGCTTACTGGTGCTCTTCCATGCCGTCCCTAGAAGGGGTGCGTCACTTGAGTGGGTTGAGTCACTGACGTGATCTTCCCCCTTGGGTTGTGCCGTGGCGGAGATCTTTGTGGGCTATACTCGGACTTGTCTCAGGATGGTAAGTTGGTGGTTGAAGATATCCCTCTAGTGGTGTGGGGGCTGTGCTTTGGCAAAGTGGGTGGGGTTATATCCTTCCTGTTTGGCCCTGTCCGGGGGTATCATCGGATGGGGCCACAGTGTCTCCTGACCCCTCCTGTCTCAGCCTCCAGTATTTATGCTGCAGTAGTTTATGTGTCGAGGGGCTAGGGCGAGTCTGTTATATCTGGAGTACTTCTCCTGTCTGGGGGTATCATCGGATGGGGCCACAGTGTCTCCTGACCCCTCCTGTCTCAGCCTCCAGTATTTATGCTGCAGTAGTTTATGTGTCGAGGGGCTAGGGCGAGTCTGTTATATCTGGAGTACTTCTCCTGTCTTATCTGGTGTCCTGTGTGAAATTAAGTATGCTCTCTCTAATTCTCTCTTTATTTCTCTCTCTCGGAGGACCTGAGCCCTAGGACCATGCCTCAGGACTACCTGGCATGATGACTCGTTGCTGTCCCCAGTCCACCTGGCCGTGCTGCTGCTCCAGTTTCAACTGTTCTGCCTGTGGCTATGGATCCCAGACCTGCTGTTTTCAACTCTCTAGAGACAGCAGGAGCGGTAGAGATACTCTTAATGACCGGCTATGAAAAGCCAACTGACATTTACTGACTAGGTGCTGACTTGCTGCACCCTCGACAACTACTGTGATTATTAGTATTTGACCATGCTGGTCATTTATGAACATTTGAACATCTTGGCCATGTTCTGTTATAATGTCCTCCCGGCACAGCCAGAAGAGGACTGGCTACCCCTCAGTGCCTGGTTCCTCTCAGGTTTCTTCCTAGGTTTTGGCCTTTCTAAGGAGTTTTTCCTAGCCACCGTGTTTCTACACCTGCATTGCTTGCTGTTTGGGGATTTAGGCTGGGTTTCTGTGCAGCACTTTGAGATATCAGCTGATGTAAGAAGGGCTTTGTAAATGAATATGATTTGATTTAGGTAGCACACGTGAAGACATTTTTCTCTGTTGAGATAATTTCCTTATTCATTTCTAGCCAGTTGTAAAATGTTCCTGCTTGGACAAATGTAATAAAGTGGGTTAGCTATATACAGAATTAGCATACCCCCTGAGAGGCATTCCCTGTTTCACCTGGTAGTTTGGTGGATGGGACTACCAGCTATCTGTAACATAGAGGGCAACCAGTGGGTCCGTCTCCTTTATACCATGTTTCTTGTAGGATGACAATGTCTATATTTCCAATTTCTTTGATGAAGTCTGGGATCCTGTTCTTTAGGCCAATGGCAGATGACCTCCAACCCTGTTGTTATCCAGTATGAGATAGTAAAAGCTTTGTGTTCCATATTGTCTAGTGTTCTTCTCTCTCTCACACACACACACACTTGGTAGTGCTCACTCTCTCACACACTCAGTAGTTCTCTCTGTCTCTCTTTCATGCACACGTAGTTCCGCAACGGTCCCGTCTTCTTTTCTCTGGAAGGAGTCTGGAGACTAAAAATAAATGATGTTTTGATCTGGGTTCATATGTAGAATAATGTGTGTTTTACAGTGTTACGTCTTGATCTGGGTTTGTATGTAGAATAATGTGTGTTTTACAGTGTTACATCTTGATCTGGGTTCATATGAATAATAATGTGTGTTTTACAGTGTTACGTCTTGATCTGGGTTCATATGAATAATAATGTGTATTTTAGCTGTTAACCTCCTCCCCATATAGTCCATTTGGTGCTTAAACAGATCCAGAAACAGCTTTACTCTCCCCTCAAACCAAGACCCGGGGAATGTAGGGTACTATAGCATGTGGTCGGTTTCACTTCTGCTAGTGAACACTGCACAATGGCATTCTTACCCCCCTTCAAACTGAATTGTTCCATTTCACTCTATTCGCTCCGTTTCACACCATAGTTAATTTTGGATGCGAGCTACCCAGTCTACACTCCTCATCTCAATCCCTACTTCTCAATAAACCTGCCCATAGAAGTATTGTATTTGAATCTTCATAGAATAATTGTATGGACCTTTTTGGAGTTTCAGCCAGTACAATTACTTTGGCTGTTTGAGTGAGCAGTCATCAGCACAAATGCTTTTCCTCTCTTTGTTTATCTAAAGCAACCAAGCGTAACAAAGCAGGTGCTTCCTGTTAGTGGAGTGTGTGACCCCTGCTGGGCAGTGGATTTGAGAGAGCGAGAGAGAGAGAGAGAAAGGGGGACCTTGACTTTTGACACTCTTTATTGAGACATCCACACAGAAACAGAGGTACAAAGACAGAGAGAAAATGGGAGAAGGAAAGATGGTGTGAAAGATCGGTAAGAGTGTGTGAGACAGACTATGCTTATTGTGTACACAGCCGCGGTAGAAGCTACAGCACCCCCTGAATTGAAGAAAGAAAAACATTATTTAAAAAAACATTGGGGAACACAAAAGTAGTGTACTGGTCCTTTACTAGTAATAGTGGACCTATATAGAAGTCTGTAGTGCAGGCAACAACAACAACAAAATGTACTTGTATAATTAAGAACAATATCTTGCAGGATTTAATTGTTGGAATTGTAAGAGTTTTTGCCCTGTGCCTTTCTTTCCGATTTTCATTCTAATGGAATCCAGAAAGATCCAAATGCTGTACTCAAACATTTACATAAAAAGGTGCAAAGTTATTGGGCAAAGACTCAAAACATCCACATCAAATGGAATATTTGTCTTAATCAATAACATGGAAAACAACCACTTTTTGTACAGTATTAATTTACCATCCTTACAAACCACTTAATATAAATGATTGTACATAGGCTGGTCATCTAGGTTTGTACCTGTAGACTTTACAAAACAAGGCACAAAACAGTAATAGAGCACATTGAGACGTCAGGTAGTTTGTGATGATGTGATGATGTGATATGATGGGGATGTGGTGATGTGATGATGTGGTGATGTGATGATGATGTGGTGATGTGATGTGATGTGATATGATGGGGATGTGGTGATGTGATGATGTGGTGATGTGATGATGTGGCTCAGTTGGTAGAGCATGGTGCTTGCAACGCTAGTGTTGTGGGTTTGATTCCCACAGGTGACCAGTACAAAAAAATATGAATCATTGTGCACTCACTACTGTAAGCTGTTCTGGATAAGAATGTTTACTCATAATAATGTCTGGAACGAAGCAAATGGAAACCTGGAAACCATGTGTTTGATGTGTTTGATACCATTCCACCATTTCTGCTCCAGTCATTAGAATGACCCGTTCTCCCCAAAAGAAGGTTCCACCAAACTCCTGTGACACATAGACACACACACCATCAGCTGATCTGGTCACGAAGGCCATGAGTAAAGGAATACAGAACTGTAAAGAGAGAGAGAAAAAAAATCACATCAACAGCTCACATCCCTCAAACTCTCACAGCCAACTCCCATTCCAGACTATTAGTGTTGAGCTTAAACTTTCCACTCCTGACTGTACTTCTCTTCTGCGTGTTCAGCGGAAACTCAAGCCTGAAGCCCCACCCAGAGTCACCCTGTGGTCAGGATTGTATTCAGTAGTGCATGCACACTGTAAAATAAAATAAAAGTTAAATGTGTGGCAACCAGCTGCAATAGGATTGTGCCTTTGCTCAACAAAAATGTTGAGTAAAAATGTTGACCAAACTCACAATCCTATTGCAGCTGGTAACCTTTACAATTGTACAATATATATATATATATATATATTTTTTACAGTGCAATGGCAAATGTTTTTAAATGTTGTGCAACAGAAAATGAAAATACACTTTTCTTATAGGACATGTCCAGGTAGTCCCTCACTGTTTTAGTCCCTTTTCTTCCATTTGGTTCCAAATGAATGCACTCAGCAGCAGGACTTTGAACAGGAAGAGAATACTGCTGTCTAAAGGTTTGGTGATTGTAGAATCACGAGTTCTGTGACTGGCTGGCTGGCATTATTAAGCATTACATAAGAGAGTGAATATAATGACTCAGTCATTATCAAGAAGAGAAGTACAAGTAACATATCATCTATAACTACTGCTTTCTATGGAACAGCCAAACTGGGTAGAATGGCTTCTCGAAGTTGAACATGAAAAGTTGTTTTTGTTGTTAGTCATGGAATGCAGTTCAACTGTCATTCCTTTCATGTTTTGATTAAACTTTTAATGAAGACTGACAGTGGCAAACTTATAACATATAGCCTACACCTGAACTATCAGTTTACTCTACCTAATTCACAACCATGAATGATATTCAGTTTTTATCCAATACAGGTCATTCAAAATGGAATGTTTAATCAATCCTTTTAAGGGCAACTTAAAGGCATTCCATGTGTTACCCACCACCAGAAAGAGCAATGTGCTTACCAGGTTTGTTATAAGGTCATTTAGCACCCTCTAACGGGCTATGTAGGTAAGTAGCCAACAGTACTTATGTTTTTATTTAACTTGGCAGAAAGTCAGTTAAGAACAAACTCTTATTTACAATGATGGCCTAACCCGGCCAACACTGGGGCAATTGTGCACCGCCCTACGGGACTCCCAATCACAACCGAATGTGATGTAGCCTAGATTCGAACCAGGTGCTGTGACACCTCTTGCACTGAGATGCATTGTTTTAGACCACTGCGCCACTACAGTAAATAAAATAAAATGTGCAGGTTTTTAAATAAAGCGAAGGCCAGGGATAGATTTTCCAGAAAGAATTGCAATATAGGAAATATATAGAGAAGAATATTAGAGTAAAAAAAACTATGTGCACTCAAATGGATAAAATCTATAAGGCCATGGGGGCTTTTGGTATACGGTGCTCTTTGAATATGGGTAGTGTGTGGGACTGGAAGAAAAACAATGAGGATAACAGCCACCACTTATAAAAATGAAAAAAAAAATTTTTTTTAAATGTATGGTGGGGTTTCCTTAGATTTCAGACAAACAAAGAGGTGTAATGGGTTCACACAAACATATGTTGCATAAAGATTACTAAATTATTACATATTTTAACCAATCAGGCCCTCGAGGACTGGAGTTGCCCACCCTGCAGGTGTCCACTCACCTAAATTACATCATATTAATTCATGAGATAGCTCACCACTTACTTACTTTTCCCATCAATGCACTCTTGAAGAAGAGAGGGAGGAACTTGATTAAAAATGCATTCATTTCCTTGGCATTCCGAAATACAAATGCCAACGCATTAAGGCTTCGTTCATAAGGGCTCAAAAGTATATATATTTTTTGAGAGAAGTGGTAGAAATTAGTTGACAATTTTTTTTGAAAATGTATGTTTCATATTAAGTTCAACTGACAGGAATATAAGATTTATTTGGTATATAATCAACTTGTGATCAAAGGTCAAAACAATAACCACAACTTCTGCCGTGTGAAAAGAAGGCTACAGAAACGCTGTTGTTTTAGGTGCGCTCCAACGCATGCGCAGGATCGCTTTCTTCCACTTGTGGAAACAGGATATGCGCTTCGTCGACACTATCTAAAGGAATTTCAGAAATTGCAAATATCACGTACAGATAACAAAAAGGAGGAGGGCTTTCTATTTGAGAAGCTTAGCAGTAAGTAGCTGTCATTCAGAAGATAACCGTCTTTCAGTATGTGTTCATCAGTTAAATTATCATCTGACGGGGAGTTTTATGCGACTGAGTTGTGTTGAAGAGGAACTAGACTGCTCGCATAGTGGCACCTTGAGCTAGCCAACAGTACAAAGAAACTTTACAGGAATAACTTTTTATTTACGTCAGGCGAAATAACTAAGTTAGTCCAGTGCAAGTAAACTTGTTAACAATGTTTTTCAAGGTATTGCAACTCTTATGTATTACAGGTTACTCTCAAGACAACTTTTTCACCAATTTTAGTTTAACTTCGCCAGCTATCTAGGCTAGCTAACAACTCATTGGTTGGGTGTTGTTAGTCTGTCTGCGATCACCTTGCTCGCTCTTGTTACAATAAACTAGCTAGCTACTGAACTTGTAAACTTCTTGCCAACTGACGTCCTGCATATCCAGCTAGTTAGCTAACTCATACAATGTCAGCACATCCACATTAAGGGTTATTTATTTAAGCAGTAAGGCACGAAGGGCTGTGGTATTGAAGTGATAATGCCCTCGAAGCCGGGTTTGTAGGATATTGGCACGGGTGTTAGGCCCGAGACCAAGTCGAGGCCTGGCAAACTTTGCCAACATATTCTCCAAACACCGGCTTCGAGGGCATTATCACGTTTATACAACGGGTTACCAACATATAAAAAAATAATGATTGACATATTTTAATTAACGTTATTTTGGATGATTTATTCATACTATTTCATCCTACCACAAGATATAGTCCCGACATAAGTATTGGGGTGCTACCCAAGCTGGCTGGTCATTCGTTCTATTGGTTGGGTTGCCAGAGACGCGACCCAGTCGGTGTTTAAGCTGTTTTCTAGTGTAATTTATAATTTATTTGGATACATCCATGGCATAGAACATGTGCCCTCTCATCAGGACACTGTTAAGAGGAGCTAGCCAACGACACAGCTTAAAAAAAAGACCCCCTTTTCGTGGTATCCAATTGTTAGTAACTACTATCTTGTCTCATCGCTACCCAACCAAGCCGCATTGCTTATTTTAACACAGCGCGCATCCAATTTATCTCCAGACATGCCATATATATATATATGTATATATATATATTTTAAAAAAGTTAATTCTAAATCTTTGTAGTCCATACCAGTCATCACTGCAACAGCATCAGTGCCCAGGCCGTACAATTTCTCTGTTGGTATCTTTTTGATGTGCAGCATCTCCTTGATGGCTGCAATGATGGTGTCTGCCTTGCCATCAGGGACTGACATCAGAAACTGGTTGTAAAGGTGTTGTCCCTCTTGATCCATGTATCTGGAAAACATACAAAAATCGATACACAATTTCATTATCAAATTGTATTTGTCACATGTGAGGAATACAACAGATGTTGACCTTACAGTGAAATGCTTACTTACAAGCCCTTAACCAACAATGCAGTTGTAAGAAAAATACACCCCCCCCCCCCCCCCACACACCAAAAAAAGTAACAGAATAATTAAAGAGCAGCAGTAAAGTAACAATAGCGAGGCTATATACAGGCTGACAAGGTAGAATCTGTCGTTCTGCCCCTGAGCAAGGCGGTTCCCCGGGCCCCGACAACGTGAATGTCGATTTAAGGCAGCCCCCCTCACCTCTGATTGAGGGGTTGGGTTGAATGCGGAAGACGCATTTCAGTTGGAACACATTCAGTTCTGAGGACCCATGCTAAATCTTTTCAGTCTCCTGAGGGTGAATAGGTTCTGTGTACCCTCTTCACGACTGTGTTGGTACAGCTGAGCTGTAGTCAATGAACAGCATTCTCACATAGGTGTTCCTATTGTCCAGGTGGGAAAGGGCAGTGTTGAGTGCGATTGAGATGACATTATCAGTGGATCTGTTGGGGCGGTATGCGAATTGGAATGTTTGTGGGATAATAGTGTTGATGTGAGCCAAGACCAGCCTTTCAAAGCACTTCATGGTTACTGACATGAGTGCTATAGGGAGATAGTCATTTAGGCAGGTTACCTTTGCTTTCCTGGGCACAGGGACTATGGTCATCTGCTAAAAACGTCAGAGGAGACACTTGCCTGTTGGTCCGTGCTTCCTCTGAGCACACGTCCTGGAAATCCATCTGGCCCCGCGGCATTGTGAATGTTGACCTGTTTAAAGGTCTTGCTCACATCAGCTACAGAGAGCGTGATCACACAGTTGACCGGAACAGCTGGGGCTCTCATGCATGCTTCAATGTTGCTTGCCATGACGCGAGCACAAAAGTCATTAGGTCGCCTGGTAGGCTCACATCACTGGGTAACTCACGGCTTGGTTTCTCTTTTGTAGTCCAAAATAGCTTGCAAACCCAGCCACATCTAGTGTAGTCTGATTCAATCTTACTCCTATATTGCTGCATTGCCTGTTTTGATTGTTCGTCTGTGGGAATAGCAGGAATTCTTATAAGCGTCCAGATTGGTGTCCCGCTCCGTGAAAGCTGCAGCTTTAGGCTTTAGCTTGGTGCGGCTGTTGCCTGTAATCCATGGCTTCTGGTTGGGACGGTCACTGTGGGGACGACGTTGTCATTACACTTATTAATGAAGGTGGTTACTGAGGTGGTATACTCAATGTCATTGGATGAATCCCGGAACATATTCCAGTCTGTGCTAGCAAAACAGTCCTGTAGTGTATCATCTGACCACTTCCGTATTAAGTGAGTCACTGGTACATCCTGCTTTAGTTTTTGCTTGTAAGCTGGAATCGGGAGGATAGAATTATGGTAATTTGCCAAATGGAGGGCGGGGGAGAGCTTTGTGTCTCTGTGTGTGGAGTAAAGTTGGTCTAGAGTTAATTTATTTTCGCCTGTAATATCAGTTCTATTATACTCACAGACAATATTTTGACAGTTTTGGAAATATTAGTGTTTTCTATCCTAATCTGCCAATTGTATGCATATTCTAGCTTCTGGGCCTGAGAAATAGGCAGTTTCATTTGGGTATGTTTTTCATCCAAACATCAAAATACTTCCCCCTAGTCTCAAGAGGTTAAACAGCATTCTGTCTCTTTTTAAAGCTCTTTTGTGGGCCTGGCTCCCCAGTGGGTAGGCCTGGCTCCCCAGTGATCTGGTCCTATATCTTCCCAGGACCACCCATGGCTGCAGTCCTGCCCAGTCATGTGAAATCCATAGATTAGGACCTAATACAGTTCTTTCAATTGACTGTACAATTCATATAAGGACATCAATCTTTGAAATTGTTACATTTTACATTTTGTTTAGTATACTTTGAACTACTAAAATAGTGACTTTTGTCAGACCACATAGGCAGCAGCTCTATAGAGATGATTATTTGAAATAAAATCATTTCATAAAATTAAACAATATACACAACTGAACTATTCAATACTGTGAGTTTATTGCGATATGATGTTTCGAACGTATTGCTCACAATATGTCTACTGCAGAGGGACTCGAGAGAGCCCTGAGAAAATGAGTTTTGATCAGTTATGGAAATAAGTGTTGAAAACAAATTGGCTTCTTGTTTAAAAAGGAGATGGCGAACAAGATGTGAAGGAAAAATACTGGAGTTTTGGTGCAGGTACAGCCAACTGGAGAAATATTAATAATATTGGGACTTAGGCTACATTTGACGGTATATAGTTGACAAACTGTATAATTGTTTGCCCCCATCACTACATTCTAAGCCATATGCTAGTTTAGATATTGGACACACTAAAACGTGTCTAAAAACACTGTCATGGTGGAGAATCTGGTGCAGCTTGTCCACACCAAGCGTTTCATCGTTCAGTGCTGTGTGTTCCTGACTGGCATGTTAATGATGTTTCAAACACATCTTAATTTCTCTATCAGCCTCTCCTTATCACCAGCCTCCTCATTGTAACCGTGCTGTCTGTGACACCAAGCCATAACGGTACTGACAAGGAACTAACCTACTGCTGTCTGTAGGCACAGAAAAATGCTGCTCATTTGTCTTTCTATCTCAGTCGGTCAACTTTTTTAGTTTCCTTTTCCACACAACATTCAAACCCCATAGACCCCTCTGGGCTGCCAGGAAAGGAATCTCATTTTCCCACTTTGTTGAGACCAAAGTTGAACCATTGTTTTTTTGTAAAGTTACATAGTATGTTGATTCTGTCCGCAAAGTTCAATGGTACCTTTCAGTCATGTTCAAATGGATATTTGTGTTCTTGAAACATTAACGTATGAACCCTTCTCTCTCCATCCCTCTATCCGGCCACCCCTCTCTCCCCCAGGCCTCAGAGTGTAGAGCTTGGTGTGACAGGAGGAGCCTTCAACTTCGACAGCAGTAAAATGGCGGATATGTCAGCGGAAGAGATCACCATGAGGGCCAACCAAGTGACCGATGAGGTACAGCTGCCACCCGTATCCATGGAGACACTAATGCTGGGAATGGGGGAAGTGTTATGTGGCAGTATTAGCTTCGCTCCTGTGTCAACTCCTATAGAGAAGCAGTAACACATTGATGGGGGAAAAACTCGTACTCTTTGCTTACTGAGCACAGCTAATAATTTATTCAGATCTAAGTTAGTGTACTGTTTTGTTAATCTCTCTGGGACGCTTGCGTCCCACCTGGCCAAAAGCCAGGGAAAATGCAGAGTGCCAAATTCAAATAAATTACCATAAAAATCAAATGTTCATTAAATCACACATGCAAGATAGCAAATTAAAGCTACACTCATTGTGAATCCAGCCAACATGTCAGATTTCAAAAAGGCTTTTCGGCGAAAGCATAAGATGCTATTATCTGACGATAGCACAACAGCAAACAATAAGAGTAGCATATTTCAACCCTGCAGGCGCGACACAAAACGCAGAAATAACATATAAATCATGCCTTACCTTTGACAAGCTTCTTTTGTTGGCACTCCAATATGTCCCATAAACATCACAAATGGTCCTTTTGTTCGATTATATCCAAAATGTCAATTTATTTGGCGCGTTCCAACGTCACTACAAAATATCTCAAAAGTTACCTGTAAACTTTGCCAAAACATTTCAAACTACTTTTGTAATACAACTGTAGGTATTTTTAAACGTAAATAATCAATAAAATTGAAGACGGGATGATCTGTGTTCAATACAAAAAGAAAAACTGACACTACTTTTCTAGTCACACGCCTCAAACAGTCCACTTCAAGTGACTCTCATTCAAGATGGCCGTACTTCATTACACAAAGGAAAAACCTCAACCAATATCTAAAGACTGGTGGAAGCGGTAGGAACTGCAAGCAAGTCCCTTAGAAATCTGGTTTCCCAATGAAAACAGATTGAAAAGACAGTGAACCCCCCCCCCAAAAAAAAATAATAATTCTGAATGGTTTGTCCTCCGGGTTTTGCCTGCTACATAAGTTCTGTTATACTCACAGATATGATTCAAACAATTTTAGAAACTTCAGTGTTTTCTATCCAAATCTACTATGATGAGTAGCAGGCAGTTTAATTTGGGCATGCTATTCATCCAAAAGTGAAAGTGCTGCCCCCTATCCCGAAGAAGTTAAAACTAATAGTGTGGTCCTCTGCCATTCTGATTTATCTGTATCTCTTACCTACCTGTTTGTCTGTCTCTCTTTCTCTCCTTGCTGCCTGACTTGACTGACTGATACCTATGTACTGGGTTTAGTCCAACATGGCATGGGGTAAACTGTCATAGTAACCTGCTTAATGTACCACACATCAGGGTTCTCCACAAATAACCTGAGGGGTGCTGTGCCACCTCGTGGCTTGTCGTTCTGTGTGAGAAATATTCCAAACAGACTCTGGGATAGTTGTAGGATGATAGAACCCAAATTCATGCAACTGTACATAAAAAAATGAGTGCATCTGATGCAACCGATAAGAACGTTTAACTTAAAATATTGATAGACTTCCTAGAACTGTTCGCCCGGCTGAACTGAGCAATAGGGGGAGAAGGACCTTGGTCAGGAAGGTGACCAAAAACCCAATGGTCACTCTGACAGAGCTCTAGAGTTCTTCTGTAGAGATGGGATAGCCTTTAGGGAGGACAACCATCTCTGTAGCACTCAGCAAATCAGGCCTTTATGGTAGAGTGGCCAGACGGAAGCCACTCTTCAGTAAAAGGCACATGACAGCCCACTGAAGTTTTTCCTAAAGGCACCGAAAGGACTCTCAGACCATGAGAAACAAGATTATCTGGTCTTTTGAAACCAAAATTTAACTCTTTGGCCTCAGTCATAGTGTGGGGTGGCATTTCTTTGGGGAGCCGCACAGCCCTCTGTGCTCGCCAGAGGTAGCCTGACTGCCATTAGGTACCGAGATGAGATCCTCAGACCCCTTGTGAGACCATATGCTGTTGCAGTTGGCCCTGGGTTCCTCCTAATGCAAGATAATGCTAGACCTCATGTGGCTGGAGTGTGTCAGCAGTTCCTGCAAGAGGAAGGCATTGATGCTATGGACTGGCCCGCCCGTTCCCCAGACCTGAATCCATTTGAGCACATCTGGGACATCATGTCTCGCTCCATCCACCAACGCCACGTTGCACCGCAGACTGTCCAGGAGTTGGCGGATGCTTTGGTCCAGGTCTGGGAGGAGATCCCTCAGGAGACCATCCGCCACCTCATCAGGAGCATGCCCAGGCATTGTAGGGAGGTCATACAGGCACATGGAGGCCACACACACTACTGAGCTTCATTTTGACTTGTTTTAAGGACATTACATCAAAGTTGGATCAGCCTGTAGTGTGGTTTTCCACTTTAATTTTGAGTGTGACTCCAAATCCAGACCTCCGTTGGTTGATCAATTTGATTTCCATTGATAATTTTTGTGTGATTTTGTTGTCGGCACATTCAACTACGTAAAGAACGTATTATTTTAGTGTTTCCTTTATTTTTTACTGTTTTTGATTTGTCATTATGGGGTATTGTGTGTAGATTGATGGGGGGGGGCAATTTAAATCCATTTTAGATTAAGTCTAACTTAACAAAATGTGGAAAGTCAAGGGGTCAGAATACTTTCTGAATGCACTGTATTATACAATTTGAAGTCTGAAGTTTACATACACTTAGGTTGGCGTCATTAAAACTCGTTTTTCAACCACTCCACAAATGTCTTGTTAACAAACTGTCTGTACAGCTGTTGTATTTGGCGCATGTGACAAATACAAATCAAATTGTATCTACTTTTGACTGCTAATGTGTGCATATGCACTTATTTTTTTCTTTTTAATTTGGCTCTGTACTCCAGGATTTGAAAAGATAGAATAACGCTGGGGTTAGTGCCGACTGTCAGCTTTAATTTGAGGATATGTTCACCCATATCGGGTGAACCGTTTTAGAAATTACTGCACTCCTTTACATAGTCCAAATGTGTATTGAAGTAGTAAAAAAGTGTAGTATTTGGGACTATAATAATATGTCGACGATAAATACACAATGCAGGGGACGAGAGGACTAGAATTAACGATGAACTGAAAAACAACTATTTCCATTGGTCTGTAAAGCTGTCCGTCCTGAATCGTCTGCATGTTGTGTCAGGAGCAGAATGCTTATTTGGCCATTGACCCAGTTGTACTGCAAGGACTTCTAATTGGTCAACCACAGGAAAGGGTGGGATTATAAATGACATCCTGTTACTTTGTTCAGAATCACTGAGGACAGGGGAGCATGCAGCTACCATCTACCACCCATCATGATTTGTTCTCTTTGAATAAACCTAGCCCCCCCCCCCCTGATTTGCTTTGGGGTCTGTGTTATTGAAGAGTAACATCAACTGTTAACAGTACCATATTCCTAGCATGTGAAGATTCAATTGCTGTTTGTTTTGGTTGTTTGGTTTTCAAATCCACTTCATGGTCTATTTTGGTTAATGGCCTTGGTGCCCTGGTGGATTGGGCATCTCTTGGGGGAAAAAAAATAATAAATTCATGAAATTCCAGACCTGGTCAACACAGTCACTGTGAATGACTCTTGCCTGCCTCTCATGGTCCCTGTTCGGTTGACCATTTGAAAAATGGTGATTATCATTTAAGGCTCTAGATTTTAGGAACAGTCAGTTACAGGTGTTCATTTAACCCAAACGGGAGCACAGCCCCCCTCTGGGACACCCCCCTCAATAATCAGAACCACCATAAATGATCCTGGGAGGAACCCTTCACACACACAGAGAGAGATGGGTATGAATGGTTCGGACACAAAGCAGGCTTAGAAATGTGTCCGAGGGGCTTAATCATTTTCAACTCTATGTTGAGGTGATATGGTATAACAGTTCATGCTGATTACGACGTCATTTCCCCCTCTACCTTCTCTGCTGTAGGCTACGCCTTTCAGTCATGTTATTAATAGGGCGTCTCACCTGACTCGCCTGCACTGGCTGCATTCCATCATAACATTATCATGTGACCTGGTGCTGCTGCTCTGTGGGACTGTGCTGCTGCTCTGTGGGACTGTGCTGCTGCTCTGTGGGACTGTGCTGCTGCTCTGTGGGACTGTGCTGCTGTTCTGTGGGACTGTGCTGCTGCTCTGTGGGACTGTGCTGCTGCTCTGTGGGACTGTGCTCCTGCTCTGTGGGACTGTGCTGCTGCTCTGTGGGACTGTGCTGCTGCTCTGTGGGACTGTGCTGCTGCTCTGTGGGACTGTGCTGCTGTTCTGTGGGACTGTGCTGCTGCTCTGTGGGACTGTGCTGCTGCTCTGTGGGACTGTGCTGCTGCTCTGTGGGACTGTGCTGCTGCTCTGTGGGACTGTGCTGCTGCTCTGTGGGACTGTGCTGCTGCTCTGTGGGACTGTGCTGCTGCTCTGTGGGACTGTGCTGCTGCTCTGTGGGACTGTGCTGCTGCTCTGTGGGACTGTGCTGCTGCTCTGTGGGAGATGGTTAATCTACCTGACCAGGCACAGTTCAGCCATATGTCAACTACTTAAGATCTGAGTCTCTGTGGGCCTGTTAAATAGAGAACCATGTCGGGCTCACCTAACAGATTTTAAAATTAGAACAATTTGCGATAGGCTTCGCGCCTGTCCTGGGAATTGACTACTACCCAAGAAGCATTTCATATTACCTAGGCTCTAGTCTAGAGCCTTTTTGTCGTGTATGTCTGTACCCCTGAAAGACTCAATCAAAACAAGGATAAAGGACTCTGTAAGGTGTCTATCATTTGTGTCTGTTCAGCTGTCATGTTCTACAGGCTAGGTAACACTCTATTGCGCTATCAATCAAATGTATTTTATAAAGCCCTTTTTTTACATCAACAGTTGTCAATAAGTTTTTAACACAGCCTAAAACTCCCAAAAGAGAAAACAATGCAGATGTAGAAGCACAGTGGCTGGGGAAAAACTCTAGAAAAACAGGAACCTAGGAAGAAGCCTAGAGAGGAACCAGGCAGTCCTCTTCTGGCTGAGCCTATTACCTACCGGTACCTTACAATAAGACCTTATTGTGTCTATTTTGTCCTCTACAGTCCTTGGAGTGCACCAGGCGGATGCTACAGATGGCCGAGGAGGTGAGACAAACGTTGTTATTGCTCTAACAGTCTAGCCCAACACAAGCCCTCTGTCATTACATACAGAAAGAAGTACACTGAACACAAATATTTTAGCAATCTCAAAGATTTCACGGAGTTAGTTCATGTAAGGAAATCAGTCATTTTAAGTAAATTAATTAAGCCCTAAGCTATGGATTTCACATGACTGGGAATATAAATGCATGAAAGGTAAGGGTTGTGGGTCAGAATCAGTCAGTATCTGGTCTGCAGCAGGATCAAGCTGTTGACTGGGGCCTGTGGAATGTTCTCCCACTCTTCAATGGCTGTGCAACGATCCAGCACATCCCAAACATGCTCAGTGGATGACATGTCTGGTGAGCATGTATACCATGGAAGAACTGGGACATTTTCAGCTTCCAGGAATTGTGTACAGATCCTTGTTATGTGGAGAGTTCCATTCTGGAACATGAGGTGATGGTGGCGGAGGAATGGCACAACACTGGGCCTCGTCACGGTATCGCTGTGCATTCAAATTGCTGTCGATAAAATGCAATTGTGTTCATTGTCCGTAGCTAATGCCTGCCCATACATTGCCCCATGGTGGCGGTGGGGTTCTCTGTTCACAACGTTGACATCAGCAAACCACTCGCCCAAACTTATCCATACACGCTGTCTGCTATCTGTCCGGTACAGTTGAAACTGTGATTCATCCATGAAGAGCACACTTCTCCAGCGTGCCAGTGGCCATCAAAGTTGTGTCTTTGTCCCCTGTGAAGTTGGTTACGACACCAAACTACAGTCAGGTCAAGACTCTTGAGGACAAAGAACATGCAGATTAGCTTCTCTGAGATGGTTTCTGACAGTTTGTGCAGAAATTCTTGGGATGTGCAAACCCAGTTTCATCAGATGTCCGGGTGGCTGGTCTCAGAAGATCCCGCAGGTGAAGAAGCCGGATGTCCTGGGCTGGCGTGGTTACATGTGGTTGTGAGGCTGGTTGTACGTACAAGCCAAATTCTCTAAAATTAGGGTGGTGGTGGCTTATGGTAGAGAAATTCACTGGCAACAGCTCTGTTGGACATTCCTGCTGTCAGCATGCCAATTGCACGCTCCCTCAACTTGAGATTTGTGGCATTGTGGTGGGACACAACTGCACATTTTAGTGGCCTTTTTATTGTCCCCAGCACAAGGTGCACCTGTGTAGTGATCATGCTGTTCAATCAGCTTCTTGATATGCCTGTCAAGTGGATGGATTATCTTGGCAAAGGAGAAATCCTCATTAAAAGGGATGTAAACAAATTTGTGCACAACATTATTTTTGAGATTTTTTGTGTGTTTGGAAAAGGTCTGGGATGTTTTATTTCAACTCATGGGACCAACACTTTACATGTTGCATATTTCTGTGTTGCTGAAGTTAGCTGAACTGTGGTCTTTGAATTCCTAATGTGGTGCTTGTCCTGTGTTCAGACCAGGGAGACTGGTGTCAACACCATCGACATGCTGGACCAACAGGGGGGTGAGTCGGCGTTCACTACAGAGTACCAGCTCTTAAGAATGCCATCTTTTTTTCTTTTTTTTTACAGAACATCTTATTGTTAAGCAGTTTTGTAACTTGGTTTAAATAAATAAATTAATATGGTTTTAGTGTTTCATTTCCCTGAGATGGGTCTTTGCTGTTTTGTCCTGGTTGCATGACAGAGCAACTGAGACGTACAGAGGAGGGTATGGACCAGATCAACGAGGACATGAGGAAGGCTGAGAAGAACCTGACTGACATGTCCAAGTGCTGTGGCCTCTGTGTCTGCCCCTGTGACAGGTACTGGACACCCCTCTTATCACCAAGCTACAACACAAGCGTAGCACGCCATTTTTTTTCTCTCTCTCACTTCTGGAAATGAGTCATGTGACTTTGTGTTGTACTTTGTTCTTGTAATGTTGATTCTGTTTCTTAATGTTTACATTTCTATCTTGTAAAGAACAAGAAGGCCGCTCTCTGTTTATGCTTCCAATTTACCGCTTTAGTGACAACCTTTTTCTATCCGAAACAGATCATGAGGTCAAAACAACGTGATCATGGGCCTCCCGGTTGGCGCTGTGATCTAAGACACTGCATCGCAGTGCTAGCTGTTCCACCAGAGAGGTTCGAGCCCAGGCTCTGTCACAGCCGGCCGCGACCGGGAGGTCCATGGGGCGACGCACAATTAGCCTAGCTTCGTCCGGGTTAGGGAGGGTTTGGCCGCTAGGGATATCCGAGAGGGTTAAGCTGCAAAACCTGGAACCATACAAACCAGCTGGGCTTGACAATCTGGACCCTCTATCTCTGAAACTGTCCACCGCCATTGTCGCAACCCCTATTACCAGCCTGTTCAACCTCTCCTTCGTATCATCTGAGATCTGCCGCGGTCATCCCCCTCTTCAAAGGGTTAGACACCCTGGACCCAAACTGTTACAGACCTATATCCATCCTGCCCTGCCTATCTAAGGTATTCGAAAGCCAAGTCAACAAACGGATCACTGACCATCTCGAATCCCACCGTACCTTCTCCGCTGTGCAATCTGGTTTCTGAGCCGGTCACGGGTCCACCTCAGCCACACTCAAGGTACTCAATGATATCATAACAGCTATCGATAAAAGACAGTACTGTGCAGCCGTCTTCATCGACCTGGTCAAGGCTTTCGACTCTGTCAATCACCATATTCTTATCGGCAGACTCAGTAGCCTCGGTTTTTCTAATGACTGCCTTGCCTGGTTCACCAACTACTTTGCAGACAGAGTTCAGTGTGTCAAATCGGAGGGCATGTTGTCCGGTCCTCTGGCAGTCTCTATGGGGGTACCACAGGGTTCAATTCTCGGGCTGACTCTTTTCTCTGTATATATCAATGATGTTGCTCTTGCTGCAGGCGATTCCCTGATCCACCTCTACGCACACGACACCATTCTGTATACTTCTGGCCCTTCCTTGCACACACTGTGCTATCTAACCTCCAAACGAGCTTCAATGCCATACAACACTCCTTCCATGGCCTCCAACTGCTCTTAAACACTAGTAAAACCAAATGCATGCTTTTCAACCGTTCGCTGCCTGCACCCGCACGCCCGACTAGCACCACCACCCTGGATGGTTCCGACCTAGAATATGTGGACATCTCTAAGTACCTAGTACCTGCAAACTCTCCTTCCAGACTCATATCAAACATCTCCAATCCAAAATCAGATCCAAAATCAGATCTAGAGTCGGCTTTCTATTTTACAACAAAGCCTCCTTCACTCACGCTGCAAAACTTACCCTCGTAAAACTGACTATCCTACCGATCCCCCGATCCTCGACTTCGGCGATGTCATCTACAAAATAGCTTCCAATACTCTACTCAGCAAACTGGATGCAGTTTATCACAGTGCATCCGTTTTGTTACTAAAGCACCTTATACCACCCACCACTGCGACCTGTATGCTCTAGTCGGCTGGCCCTCGCTACATGTTCGTCGCCAGACCCACTGGTTCCAGGTTATCTACAAGTCTATGCTAGGTAAAGCTCCGCCTTATCTCAGTTGACTGGTCACGATGGCAACACCCACCTGTAGCACGCACTCCAGCAGGTGTATCTCACTGATCATCCCTAAAGCCAACACCTCATTTGACCGCCTTTCCTTCCAGTTCTCTGCTGCCTGTGACTGGATGAATTGCAAAAATTGCTGAAGTTGGAGACTTTTATCTCCCTCACCAACTTCAAACATCTGCTATCTGAGCAGCTAACCGATCGCTGCAGCTGTACATAGTCCATCGGTATAAAGCCCACCCAATTTACCTTCCTCAGCCCCCCTGAATTCATTGACTTGAATGAATGAATTGATTGATGGACTGACTTGAATAATGGACTGACTAATGATTTAATGATCCGTTGATTGACGGACCGACTTGATTCTTCCTCAGGGTGACATCCATAGAGCATGATTCTAAGTACAAGCGTACCTGGGGAACAGGTGATGGTACAGGAGAGGGAGGGGATGGCTCGGTGGTGTCCAGGCAACCCCCGGGCATCCATAACGGACAAGCCAACCAGCAGCAGCCCATGGGGGGCTCTGGACCCTACATCAAGAGGTGGGTGAAGCCAGTCAACCATATAATACACAACTAGTTACAAACGATCAGCTTGATCCAACTTGCTTTTGCTCCCTTTGCCCTTTTTTAAAATGTTCGCAGATCTGTAAGGTGGAGGGAATGTGGTGGAAACTCCACAACAGCTTCTACTTACCCAGTCCTTTCAGATCTGTGAGGTGGAGGGAATGTGGTGGAAACTCCACAACATAGCTTCTACTTACCCAGTCCTTTCAGATCTGTGAGGTGGAGGGAATGTGGTGGAAACTCCACAACAGCTTCTACTTACCCAGTCCTTTCAGATCTGTGAGGTGGAGGGAATGTGGTGGAAACTCCACAACATAGCTTCTACTTACCCAGTCCCTTCAGATCTGAAAACACCACACGGTTAGGGTTATCAAGCAATGGCAAATAGTCTCATGATTGTGTTTTGACACTGAGAATAGTAGATATGTGCGGTCATGTGGCTCCTTAACTCCCCCAGGATTACCAACGATGCTCGGGAGGATGAGATGGAGGAGAACCTGGATCAGGTGGGCAGCATCATAGGGAACCTGAAGAACATGGCCAGTGACATGGGCTCTGAGCTTGACAAGCAGAACAAACACATCGACCGCATCACAGAAAAGGTGGGTTGTCGTCATGGCTGGGCTTGTGTTCGCCATACACTGTCTCACACTCCTAGAGCTTATGGGGCTTATACTACCAGTATGCTCTGACGAAGGTCTTTGTGACCAGAAGTTCTGCCTATTAAAGGTGCAGAGATTGTTTTCTACAGTTTAGTTTGTCATCTTCATACACCTCCGCTAGCTTTTTCTTGGGTGTGGTACAGTATATTTGTCTTGTGTACCACGAGGATGCCTAACATAGGGCTCTACTGTCAGGCGGCCTTCTGTTTCACTAAGAAAGAGTCATGTTGATATTGAGCCACCACTCACCTGGTGTGTGTTGTCTCTCCCCCCTCAGGCGGACATAAACAAAGCACGTATCGATGAAGCCAACCAGCGAGCCAACAAGCTCATCAAGTAGACCTACCTACCTGCTCCCGATTTTCAAATCATCCACCTTAATCTCTGCCTCAGCTTCCATGTACATAAACACACTCTCTCTCTCTCTCTCTCTCTCTCTCTCTCTCCTTGAGAACAAAGTAAATCAACCAGGACAAAACCCATGAACCAACACCTACCACACGTGCCTTTTCTGTAATGATGTAAATATGCTCATACAACACTCTCTTCTACCTTTTTATGACTAGTTCAAAGTTCCTTGCCTGGGTCCCATCCCAAATATGTGACACAGCGAATCACTTTTTCAGGCGTTGTGATATCTGTGCCCATATTCAGAAAGCCTCTGAGTAGGAATGCTGATGTCAGATGGTTTATATATATTCATTCAGGCCCTGATAAGCAGTGGAGGCTGCTGAGAGGAGGACGGCTCGTAGTAATGGGATAGTATCAAACACATGGTTTCAATGTGCTTGATGCCATTCCATCCACTCATTCCAGGCATTATTTTTGAGCTGTCCTCCCCTAATATGTGCAGTGTGGCTGCCGAAAATATGACCTGGAACATCAGATTGTCACCGTCTGTTGCCCCCTGGTGGTCATGGGTTGTCCAAGCAGCTGTATACACCTCAGGCATATGCAGGGAAAAGTTATGCGACAACAGCTCTTCATGTCATTTGGCTCTTGTAACTACTGTTATTGTTTTGAAATGTGCATATTTAATTATTCTTATAAAACAGAAATGACTTGTGAATAAAGTTAGGACCTATACCCTTTTAATTGAAATAATGTTTGAACGATCTAATATCTGTTTTACACTTAACAAACTTCTTGAATGGGTTTGTATGGCCTGGGGTCCAGCTATAACACACCGAATGATGAAAACATGTTTTCCTTAGTAACAACTAATCATTAACCAAAGATCTTGTCACTGTTAGATTTACCTCTGCTAGCCTGAGTGCCAGTCAGTTTGTGCTATCGTGTCAACTCTTTGGCTGGGATTCAATTCGATCATGCTTTGTCAGCTATGCACATTTAAAGGCAATGTTTTCGCGTCGGTTGAATCAAACATTACCTCTTTTCTTTTTATGTCAAGCGCACAATAAGACTGACCCACCGCGGTTTGGATGGAATCTCTGCTCTTGACCCTCATTGGCTTGACAATGAATGAGCAATGGAGTTGTCAAGAATACAAACCGATCTGGGACCAGGCTACCTCTCTGCCACCAGTGTATCAAATGCTGTACCGCCCCCTCATTGTTATTTCACTCCTTTCTATTTGAACTGCCACGTTTTCACCTGAGACGTTTAAGTGCCTTTGTCTTGGAAAGATTCCAGTGGCTGTGTTGTAACAGCCTGGTCCCCAAATCATCTCTTCTGTCTGTCAGTAATTTAGGCATGGATTCAATCCGTTACGTCGGAAGACCTGCGCTTTAGCGTAATTGACATTTTAAAGGCAATTTTCCCGCGTTTGCCGAGACTGCATTTACGGTAAACACGGCATATGTCGGCTCAATCGGCAATTACTTTTGAATTCGATCTCTATGCTGGATCTTCCACCCTATGATTCAATGTATCCTCTTATTCATCCAGAAATGTCCCATATGTTTCTTCATTAAATATTTGTAAGAAAAAACTATGTAAATGTGTTGTTCTTCTGCATTCAAGTATGTTCCGGTTTAGACTGAAAGAAACTGATATCTAAGGCTGGACATTAGCCAAAGTGACATTTGGACTCATTTAGATTTGTCATAATATTAGTAGTTTATGCTAGCTACGTTATACTTCTGTCTAGAGTCTGTTGCTTCAACACCAGAGTGAAATAACATTTCAGGGTTACCAACTGTAATGTCAATTCAGCAACTGCATCTTTTTTAGTTAAGAATATGTTGAGGAAAACCGCTTGCGCTGTCTGGATGATTGTTTAACATCATAGAAGTGCCTTTTATTTCAATCTTTTCATTTTATACTTTATATTTGTAAAATTCATTAAACTGTTCAGTAAAACCTTGTTGAGCATTTTAATTAAAGTTGTGCCTTTGAGCAAGGCACTTATCGCGCCAGGGGCGCTGCACTCCTGCTGGGGGGGAGATATAAAGCTATAGTTGAGTTTTATTTTCAGGTTCACCTCTTAAAATGTATTACATATTTTCTGTGAAATTTGACATAACTAATAGAGAGTAGAATTTTCTAAAACCCACTGCACACACAGGACTGGAACGTAAGGACAGTGGTTAGCTGTGTATGTGGCTACATGTTAGAGGGGGAATGTAAGGGCTGGAGGTATGCAGGGAGGATGTGCAGCAGGTTTTGGTTCCATTGCATTTCATGAAGAACTGAAAATGTTTTACTGAGTGTTTCACTGCACACTGGTTGGGGTTAAGGGGGTATACCTGCCCTAAAGCAAAGTGAAAAACAAACTACGCAGTGTTACACTGTCAGTAGTTAAATGTAATATATTTACTAGTATCAATGCAGTTCTGTGATATACTGTATATGTATTCTCTGTATGCTATATATTATGACTATGGTCATTGAGATGAGAAACAAATACTCTGAGGGTCTATTTCAAATGAAATAGTTTATGGTTTCATGGCACGTCTGTCGGTCTTCAACATATCTTGTATTTTCTTTACCATCAATTTGACACATTCTTCCATTTTGCATTTTCATACTGTGGGTTTTGGAAAAGCAGTCTAGATTTGATTTACCCACAATTATATCCTGGAATTTGACTGACAAAAGTAAAAAAAATGTCTTATCTACCTGTAATTCAAGGTGTTTTGAATGAAACCAAAGTGTGATAGAAGGAATCAATCATATAACTGCAGTCCAAAGTAAAGGATGAATAGGGTCGGCCAAGTTGGTCCAAAGTAAATGATGAATAGGGTAGGCCAAGTTGGTCCAAAGTAAAGGATGAATAGGGTAGGCCAAGTTGGTCCAAAGTAAATGATGAATAGGGTAGGCCAAGTTGGTCCAAAGTAAATGATGAATAGGGTAGGCCAAGTTGGTCGAGGCTGAACTCGTGAGAACATCACTTTAACCCTTGTGTGTGTGGTCATGTTTTTGGTATTCACCCAATTTCTGTGGGTCTGATGGACCCAGAACATTATTGGGTTTTTAAAATAATACAGCCATAACAATTTACATAAAAATACTTAATACTTAGATGTTGACATATCTTATGTTGACTTATATCAATTACAATCAATATAGACCATACAAGCAGCATTTGTTTTTTTTAAATAAAATGTGATTTTGAAAACAAACAATTTATAATCAAGACATGGGTGGAATAAATCATGTTTAACTTGAACAAATATAAAGGAAACAAGGTTTTCATCTCTATTCATGTTTATCTTGAACAAATATAAATGAAATAATGTTTTCATCTCTATTGATGTTTATTGCTTTGAACTGAACAAATTGGAAGGATAAATTTTACATACAGTATTTTAGGGAAATGATAAATGAGCCCCATCGAACACAAATTAAGACCGGTCTACACACCAAGAGGGACAGAGTTTTACTGTGTGTGCTGCAAATGTATTTCTTGCACTTGATGTATGTGTTCTGTGTCTTCCTGTCCTTCTTGGGTCCACACACATCGCATCACTTCTTGTTGCTCCCAGCTGCAATCTATAATAATAATGGAAACATTTAGTTCAGGATTTTTACTAACACCTCACTCACTCACATATATAGTTACAGCAGACCAAGGTAGGAGAGTCAGACACACACACATGCAACAACATCACTCACACTTACTTCCGGTATTGGAGTTGTTGGTTCTGTGGGTTGGGCGGATGGGGCACCAGCATCCTCCTTCTGAATCCTCCTCACGACGGCTGCAGAAGCTGGGGTCCTGGATATGTTTCCTCCTCTGGATTTGAGGTCTTACCAATGCCTTGCCCAGCTCCTCAAGAAAGAGTCATCTCCTCTGGAGCTTCCCTCTGTTCCAATCTGGGTACAACGCCATCCAGATGACAAATGCGTTGTACAATGAGATGTCCAAGATGTTGGAGAATATCACAAGTGGCCAGCGTAGGGTTCTTACTTAGCAGCTGTAGCCAGTCACCAGCTTGTCTAAATTGTCCACCCCTCCTTTTGTGGCATTGTAATCCATTATAATTTGTTTTTTGATGTTCCTGGCCACAGATTCTCCCATCCATATGCAGCGTACTCAAGTTTTTGCATGTGATGTGGCCACGGAGTCCCTGTGTCATGTCCAGGACATCCCGCATCCCTTGGTTCTTCTCAGGGCTCCTCCATCCCTTGGTTCTTCTCAGGGCTCCTCCATCCCTTGGTTCTTCTCAAGGCTCCTCCATCCCTTGGTTCTTCTCAGGGCTCCTCCATCACTTGGTTCTTCTCAGGGCTCATCCATCCCTTGGTTCTTCTCAGGGCTCATCCATCCCTTGGTTCTTCTCAGGGCTCATCCATCCCTTGGTTCTTCTCAGGGCTCCTCCATCCCTTGGTTCTTCTCAGGGCTCCTCCATCTGGCTTCTCTGTATACACTTGCAACTTTCACACATATGATGACGCAGCATCACAGCAGCCCAGATCTAGTTTCCATATTTTGCGGGTTTAGACGGTATGTACTGCCCCTAAATGGTATATGCTGCTCATCAACAGTAACGATGGGCCCAGGGTTGTGATACGGGGGAAGGCGGTCCAACCACTTGTCCCACACTAACCTGATTGCAGCTAGCTCGTCTCACTGCACTGACCTGATTGCAGCTAGCTCGTCTCTCTGCACTGACCTGATTGCAGCTAGCTCGTCTCTCTGCACTGACCTGATTGCAGCTAGCTCGTCTCTCTGCACTGACCTGATTGCAGCTAGCTCGTCTCTCTGCACTGACCTGACTGCAGCTAGCTCGTCTCTCTGCACTGACCTGATTGCAGCTAGCTCGTCTCTCTGCACTGACCTGATTGCAGCTAGCTCGTCTCTCTGCACTGACCTGATTGCAGCTAGCTCGTCTCTCTGCACTGACCTGATTGCAGCTAGCTCGTCTCTCTGCACTGACCTGATTGCAGCTAGCTCGTCTCTCTGCACTGACCTGATTGCAGCTAGCTCGTCTCTCTGCACTGACCTGATTGCAGCTAGCTTGTCTCTCTGCACTGACCTGATTGCAGCTAGCTCGTCTCTCTGCACTGACCTGATTGCAGCTAGCTTGTCTCTCTGCACTGACCTGATTGCAGCTAGCTTGACTCTGCCACCGAGCTGGTCTGGTGTCTCTGTTATTGAAGTGGATACTCCTGGAAATAATGTGGACATTTTACAGAGACATTGTTGCACGGAAAAGTTCTCTGCCAGTTTCTGCATCCCACAGGGATTCTGTGGATTCTCCATTGGATCTGAAAACACCAGCAAGGATAAGAACCCCAAAATATGCATGTAAATGAGTTTGGTCCATCTCCTTCCATCTCTCTCCCAAAACATACCTCCCCTCCAAGTTAGTGCAGTCCAGAATGGATGGTGTCTGGGATGAACAGTTCAAAAGAAGACGATGTCCTGCACATGACTAACCACCATCCTTATTACATTGGCAGCCAATGCTGGGGTGGCCCATTCCTTGGGCAAGAAGACCATTCAATTTCACAATGCAGGCTGCTGATTAGCTGGTCCTGGGGCTGGCTGAGGGTCAATCTCAACCTCGTCTTGCAACTCACTGTCAGACTCAAATTGACATAGACATGATCCTCATACGTGACAGGTAGCCTAGTGGTCAGAGCTTTGGGCTAGTAACTGAAAGGTTGCAAGTTCGAATCCCTGAGCTGACAAGGTAAAAAAAATCAGTCATTCTGCCCCTGAACAAGGGCAGTTAACTCACTGTTCCGAGGCAGTCATTGAAAATAAGAATTTGTTCTTAACTGACTTAGTTAAATAAAGGTCAAATAAAAAATATTTGGAAAATTCTTCATCTTCCAAGATGGAAGACGGTCCTTCCACACCAGCTTCTCTCTCTTCTTAGGCCCTCTGAGCAGAGAATATTTTTGCCATACTGATTGATTGTGGTAAGGAGCCACACATGCAAAGCTATTTATTTGTGTTCCCCCCCAATTTGCACCTGGCTGGGGTAGTGTCGGAAAATAGTGCATTTTTTTCAATATCGAAATAATGTGTTAACATTTTGCAGGTTCCCGTAAGACATTGTGTAGTTTCACACACTACAAAGGGTAAAGAGAGCGAGAAAAACAGCAGACAGGCAGGGAGACAGACAGGCTATGTTGAAACAGCAGGCCCAGGGAGGATGAAGACCGAGTGAAGGCACACACAAACCTTTTTGTTAAATTTTTACTTATTTTCACCTACACACACACACACTTTTCCATACTTTTATTACCCTCGGGTCCTGTGGACCCAAACACCACATATATAAAATACATGTGTAGGAGGGTGCACAGTGTGCACTGAATGAAAATGTGTTATTTTATATGTTCTTCACCGAAAATGAGCCAAGGCCAATGAGTCTCAGGTTGAAAAAAATTATGTCTTTGAGTAAACATTGAAAATGGGTCCCACAGACCCGAACACCACACAAAAAATAAACAAAAAACTTGATTCATGCATTTTTTTTTGATATACTGTATATGAACAGATATGAAATTCGAGATTTGATAAACAAGTGTTAGGTATGAGCTATTTCAAGTTCTCAGAGATGGCCATTGTTCTGGTAAAAGTCATGTTTGAAAGTGATTGCGTTATGTTTAAGGTAATAGCAGGTCAATAACAAGATAGCATAATCATCTTTCAATTGTGTTACTTTCATTATCTCAGTTAAAACAGTCTATAACTGCCCATTTCAGCAGCATTATTTTGCCTTCACAGTGCATAGGACAATTAGTTTGCATACTTGCAGTTGTACTTGCTGTGCATGCAGGTACTGTACTGTACTGTACAGCACTGTACAATGTCTCAATCTCTTTCAGGCAACACTAGGCCTATCAATTCATTAGTTAAAACAGAATTTACAAAGCTCTTTTAAAAAGCCTAGCCACCCAATCCTGATGATTCTATGATATAAGAGCACCAAATTCAAACCACAGTATAACAATTCACAACCATTTATAGGAATATAAGGCAGATGAATCAACAAAAGTACTCTTATGAGTCATACTGTTTTGTAATACAAATCATACAAGCATGCTTTTATCTAAAGCAAAGTTGGGAAACAATTGTAAAAGGAAAATAATGAATTTTACAAACATTCTTTGGTTGAGTGTGAAAAGAGCATTCCTGTGCTTTTATTTAGCTATTTGAATTCAGCATATTTTGTCAAAAAGAGAAAGAAAAATGTTGTTACCCTGGCTTTAATACAGGCAGCAGAGGTTTAAATCTAAACTACAATATCTCATCTATTTCAAAGTAAAAAAGAAAATCTTTATAAGATCAAATTCATTCTGATTGTACAGTAAAACTTCTTCTGCCCCAAGACCTGCAATATAGTCAGTCTGTCCATCCTCACTTTTTATTGGCAAACCGACTGAAGCCCTTCTTCTCCTTGTCTTTCTTGTCTTTCGCTGGCTCTGGTGTGGTGAGGGTGGTAGAAGAGGAAGGAGGGGGCAGGCTGCGGGCCCGGACCCCTGCAGACCCTGAGGGTTCCGCCTCTTCCTGTGCCAGGGGCTTCACTGCTTTCTCTATGGCCTGGGTCCAACGCCCCAGTTCCTCCTGAAATAACCATATATTTACGTTGAATATATGTCAATGAATTTGGGTGTTGGGGTTAAGGTCCCTCCAGTATTGACATTGGTAATAGATGTACAGATGTAATGCATTTCCACATACTTCCATGATTCCATTGCAGAAAGCGCCGGACGCTTATATTTCAAATGGTCCAACAGCAATGAGATCTGTATTTTGATGACTTGTTGATCAACGGATATATTATGGAGAACTGTGTGAAGTCTGATATTTTGCCACAGTGGTCTATCGATTGGTCAGACCAGATCCTGTGTCAGTGACTGGGGATCTGTGTCAGTGGTTGGGGATCTGTGTCAGTGGTTTGGGATCTGTGTCAGTGGTTGGGGATCTGGGTCAGTGGTTGGGGATCTGGGTCAGTGGTTGGGGATCTGGGTCAGTGGTTGGGGATCTGGGTCAGTGGTTGGGGATCTGTGTCAGTGGTTGGGGATCTGTGTCAGTGGTTGGGGATCTGGGTCAGTGGTTTGGGGATCTGGGTCAGTGGTTGGGGATCTGGGTCAGTGGTTGGGGATCTGGGTCAAGCTGCCATGTCTTAACACAGCCTAATATTACCAGATAGGATACAGAATGTGTTTGATATTATATTGTAGGATAATGTAATATTGTATACAGTATGGATATTTTAAATGCATTACAGTGTTGTACTGTGGTGTGATTGTTGAACGTATGTTTGGATATTTCATGTGTGTTAATGATTATATTCCAAAGTGCATTACTGCTGTAACCCTGTAATAAGAACCCATGACATTCTTGTGTGACAAAACCAGATAAATAAAATACATATCATAAAAAAAAGAAGTGCGTGAAGAACCCACCTCGTCTTTACACTGGAACAGATACTCACTACCATCACCCAGCCTGGAAGATAGACAGCAAGAGGGAAAACAATTCAGTTTAAACCAAACGCGTGGTAAGAGAGTGTGAACTAAAATCAGCAAAAAAAAGAAACATCCTCTCACTGTCAACTGCGTTTATTTTTATGTAAAATATTTATGAATAATGTCTCCCTGAACAAAGGGGGGGAGGTCAAAATCAAAAGTTTCAGTCAGTATCTGGTGTGGCCACCAGCTGCATTAAGTGCTGCAGTGCATCTCCTCCTCATGGACTTCACCAGATTTGCCAGTTCTTGCTGTTAGATGTTACCCCACTCTTCCACCAAGGCACCTGCACATTCCCAGACATTTCGTAGGTCCCAGACTTAGGTCCCAGACGTTCTCAATGGGATTGAGATCCGGGCTCTTCGCTGGCCATGGCAGAACACTGACAGTCCTGTATTGCAGGAAATCACGCACAGAACAAGCAGTATGGCTGGTGGCATTGTCATGCTGGAGGGTCAAGTCAGGATGAGCCTGCGGGAAGGGTACCACATGAGGGAGGATGTCTTCCCTGTAACGCACAGCATTGAGAATGCCTGCAATGACAAGCTCAGTCCGATGATGCTGTGACACACCACCCCAGATCATGACGGACCCTCCACCTCCAAATCAATCCCCGCTCCAGAGTATAGGCCTCGGTGTAACGCTCATTCCTTTGACGATAAATGCGAGTCTGACCATATCCCCTGGTGAGACAAAACCGCAACACTTCAGTGAAGAGCACTTTTTGCCAATCCTGTCTGGTCCAGCGACGGTGGGTTTGTGCCCATAGGCAACATTGTTGCAGGTGATATCTGGTGAGGACCTGCCTTGCAACAGCCTTATACAAGCCCTCAGTCCAGCCTCTCTCAGCCTATTGCGGACAGTCTGAGCACTGATGGAGGGATTGTGCGTTCCTTGTATAACTCGGGCAGTTGTTGTTGCCATCCTGTACCTGTCCCACAGGTGTGATGTTCGGATACACTGCGAGGACGATCAGCTGTCCGTCATGTCTCCCTGTAGCACTGTCTTAGGAGTCTCACAGTACGGACATTGCAATGTATTGCCCTGGCCACATCTGCAGTCATGCCTCCTTGCAGCATGCCTAAGGCACATTCACATGAACAGGGACCCTGGGCATCTTTCTTTTGGTGTTTTTCAGAGTCAGTAGAAAGGCCTCTTTAGTGTCCTACGTTTTCATAACTGTGACCTTAATTGCCTACCGTCTGTAAGCTGTTAGTGTCTTAACGACCGTTCCACAGGTGCATGTTCATGGGAAACAGTGTTTAAACCCTTTACAGTGAAGATCTGTGAAGTCCTTTGGATTTTTACAAATTATCAGGGTCCTGAAAAAGGGACATTTCTTTTTTTGCTGAGTTTACGTACACTAAAACACTAACGTTCCTCACCTCAGTATGAATACATGCTTCTTCTTCTTGTAGTTGTTCAGGACTTCCCATTTGGCGTTGCCGAGCGACAGAGGGTCCTCTCCGTGGTAGGTGGAGCCATGGCCGAAGCTCTTGGCGTCCTTATAGACAGACAGCTGACCAGGCTTCAGCACACAGTACAGGTTGTTCCAGGACCTGTGAGAGGACAGGAGCACAGACATATTTTGATGGAAAACACCTTAAGCAGATACATACGCAACCCAAGCTTACCCAAAACTATTTTAATTATTTGGAGGTAGTATCATGAGCTATCCTTTACATCCTACCTACTGTAATTGGAGTGAGTACCTTCTTTCATTACCCCAAACTATACAAAATAACTGGCAAAATGTGCAGCCTTAATTTTAAGCAAATCAACCATTTTAAGCCTAACCATAGCAACAATAACCATGATCTTTAAGGGTGTGAGTGTCTCTACCTGTTGGAAGCCTTCTTCCCAGCAGCCTCTAGATCGTGTTTCCGTCCCAGCATGCCCTCCTGCAGCACAGCCTTAGGGCTGAGGGGGTCAGCAGGTAGGGTGGCGGCCCGGGGCTCCCCCTCCCTGGGGGTCTGTCCTGACACAGAGGCATCCAGCAGCTCCAGAGAGCTAGCATCCTGCATCTCAGAGACCATGGGCACCGTAGAGTCACCCGCTGTTCCCTCCAACTGACCCAAACTGGGCTCCACCTCCACTGCTCCAGAGGCAGACTGGGGAAGAGAATTGAGTATGATATATTTACAATCAATTTTAACGTACATATAGGAAAGAGAAATGGGCCTGGATTCAATCAGATTGAGCATTAATCAGCATTGGCCGACATTCTGCATACCAGATGTTTTGGAGGTGTAACTGCTGTATGAGCTGACCAATCGGTGAGCGGCTGCTCTAGTGAGTCACAAACCACTCCCTTCCTTACTACCCCTACTGTGTTAGAAATTCAGAAATGCCACTAGAAAGTGTTGGCTCTATGTTTGAAATTACCCCTTTCCGTAAAGCTTTACAATAAAGATCTCTTTGTAAAAGGTTTATAAAGGGTTTGTAATTACATTATTAATGGTTGTTTAATCATTTGTAAATTAATTATAAACCATTAATAAATGGGTTATAACGAATTGGTCAAAATAGTGCAATAACTAGTCAGTGCTTGCCAAAATAGTGAGCCACTATTTACCTCCAGCTATTAACCCTTTATAAATGCCCTTACAAATGTGTATTATAGTGAACCCTTATTTATCATGATGTAAACTTATTTGAAATGGTTATACAGTTCAAAAATATATATTTTCTCACTTTTGGGTGTGATGCATTGTTGCCCTGACCCAGGAAGAAACATTATTGGTTTTCAGACTAATGGTCAACTCAAATGATGTGTTTTGTTTGTTTTGTTTTGATGTCGTTTGAAACAAAATATTATTAAAGGCAAGTCAATAAAAAACGAATTCTTAGTTACAATGACGGCCTACCAAAAGGCTGCGATCAAAAATAAAAAATATAGGACAAAAACACACATCATGACGAGACACCACAACACTACAAAAAGAGAGACCGAAGACAAAATCATAGCATGGCAGCAACACATGACAACACAGCATGGTAGCAAGACCACATGACAACACAGCATGGTAGCAAGACCACATGACAACACAGCATGGTAGCAAGACCACATGACAACACAGCATGGTAGCAAGACCACATGACAACACAGCATGGTAGCAAGACCACATGACAACACAGCATGGTAGCAAGACCGCATGACAACACAGCATGGTAGCAAGACCACATGACGACAACAACATGGAAGCAAGACCACATGACAACACAGCATGGTAGCAAGACCACATGACAACACAGCATGGTAGCAAGACCACATGACAACACAGCATGGTAGCAAGACCACATGACAACACAGCATGGTAGCAAGACCACATGACAACACAGCATGGTAGCAAGACCACATGACAACACAGCATGGTAGCAAGACCACATGACAACACAGCATGGTAGCAAGACCACATGACAACACAGCATGGTAGCAAGACCGCATGACAACACAGCATGGTAGCAAGACCACATGACGACAACAACATGGAAGCAAGACCACATGACAACACAGCATGGTAGCAAGACCACATGACAACACAGCATGGTAGCAAGACCACATGACAACACAGCATGGTAGCAAGACCACATGACAACACAGCATGGTAGCAAGACCACATGACAACACAGCATGGTAGCAAGACCACATGACAACACAGCATGGTAGCAAGACCACATGACAACACAGCATGGTAGCAAGACCACATGACAACACAGCATGGTAGCAAGACCACATGACAACACAGCATGGTAGCAAGACCACATGACAACACAGCATGGTAGCAAGACCACATGACAACAACATGGAAGCAACACAACATGGCAGCAGCACAACATGGTAGCAACACAAAACATTATTGGGCACAGACAACACAAAAGCAAGAAGTTAGAGACAACATTACATGAGGCGAAGCAGCCACAACTGTCAGTAAGAGTGTCCATGATTGAGTCTATGAATGAAGATTTGTTATTTATTTTTAAACTCGTTCCAATTGCTAGCTGCAGCGAACTGAAAAGAGGAGCGACCCAGGGATGTGTGTGCTTTGGGGACCTTTTAACAGAATGTGACTGGCAGAACGGGTGTTGTATGTAGAGGATGAGTGCTGCAGTATGTATCTCAGAGAGGGTGGAGTGAGGTCTAAGAGGTTTTTATAAATAAGCATCAACGAGTGGGTCTTGCGACAGGTAAACAGAGATGTCCAGTTTACAGAGGAGTATAGAGTGTAGTGATGTGTATAAGGAACATTGGTGGAAAAACTGATGCCCAAATGGTAAAAAACATCTAGCCGCTCGAGAGCACCCTTACCTGCTGATCTATATATTACGCCTCCATATTCTAGCATGGGTAGGATGGTCATCTGAATCAGGGTTAGTTTGGCAGCTGGGGTGAAAGAGATGTGATTTTACCTTAGCCTACAGCTTTGATATGTGTTGAGACAAGGACAGTGTACCGTCTAGCCATACTCCCAAGTTCTTCTATGAGGTGACTACCTCAAACTCTAAACCCTCAGAGGTAGTAATAACACTGGTGGGGAGAGGGGCATTCTTCTTACAAAACCACATGACCTTTGTTTTGGAGGTGTAAAGAACAAGGTTAAGGACAGAGAAAGCTTGTTTGACACTAAGAAAGCTTTATTGTAGAGCGTTTAACACAAAATCCAAGGAGGGGCCAGCTGAGTATAAGACTGTATCATCTGCATATATATGGATGAGAGAGCTTCCTACTGCCTGAACTATGTTGTTGATGTAAATTGAGAAGAGCATGGGGCATAGGATCGAGCCTTGGGGTACTTCCTTGGTGACAAGCAGTGGCTGAGACAGCAGATGTTCTGACTTTATACACTGCACTCTTTGAGAGAGGTAGTTAGCAAACTAGGCAAAATACCCCTTAGCCGGCCCACAAGAATGGAATGGTCTACTGTATCAAAAGCTTTGGCCAAGTCAACATTGCTTAGAACCAAGGGCAACGGTGAGATCATTTAGGACCTTTAAGGTTGCAGTGACACATTCATAACATGAGAAATCCATAGATTAGGTACTAATGAATTTATTTACATTTACTGATTTCCTTATATGAACTGTAACTCAGTAAAAATCTTTGAAAGTGTTGCATGTTGCGTTTATATTTTTGTTCAGTATAACACAATATTTAAATAATAAATAATAAGTAAGTTCAAGAGTCAAAATTCGCTTAACAAGTCACATACGTTGCATGGACTCACTCTATGTGCAATAATAGTTTTTAACATGCTTTTTGAATGACTACCTCATCTATGTACCCTACACATACAATTATCTGTAAGGTCACTCAGTCGTGCAGTGAATTTCAAACAGATTCACAGATTCAACCACAAAGACCAAGGAGGTTTTCCAATGCCTTGCAAAGACGGGCACCTATTGGTAGATGGGAGGACATTTTAAAAAGCAGACATTGAATATCCCTTTGAGCATAGTGAAGTTATTAATTACACTTTGTATTGTGCACCAACACCCAGTCACTACAAAGATACAGGCATCCTTCCTAACTCAGTTGCCAGAGAGGAAGGAAACCGCTCAGGGATTTAACAATGAGGCCAGTGGTGACTTTAAAACAGATACAGAGTTAAATGGCTGAGATAGGAGAAAACTGATGATGGATGAACAACATTATAGTTACTCCACAATACTAACCTGAATGACAGAGTGAAAAGAAATACACATATTTGCAATAAGGCACTAAAGTAAAACTGCAAAAAATGTGGCAAAGTAATTAACTTTATGTCCTGAATACAACGTGTTATGTTTGGGGCAAATCCAACAAAACACATCGCGGAGTACCACGCTTCATATTTCCAAGCATGGTGGTGGCTGATGTTATGGGTATGCTTGTCATAGGACAAAAAAGAAAGCGCTTAGCACAGGAAAAAATCAGAGGAAAACTAGTTTGTGTAGCTGTGTAGGGTTAAAAAATAATAATAATTAGCAAATATTGTAAAATCCAGGTGTGAACTTAGACTGTAGACAACCAAATTTGGAATAAGTCAAGGGGTGTGAATACCAAGTCTTACTCATTAATAAATGGTCAGTAGGCTTTCACTTTCTTTAAATGTATATTTTCAGCAGTTAGCAATGTTGGTAACTCATTTGTTAATAGCCAGTGTATTGCCACTTTAAAATAAGGTATTCTTTTAGCAGTTATAAATGTTGATAACTCAGTTATAAATGTTTTGTCTGTCACTATAAAAATATGGTACAGTATACTTTTAGCAGTTATACATGTGGGTAAATCATTTATAGATGATTTGAGAGTTCAGTCAGAGCTTAGATATACTTATAGGCATTAATGGGTCCTTAACCTCTCTGGGATCGTTCGGGATGCTAGCGTCCCACCTCGCCAACAGCTAGTGAAAGTGCAGGGCACCAAATTCAAAACAACAGAAATCTCATAAATAAAATTCCTCAACCATACAAGTATTTTACACCATTTTAAAGATACACTTCTCGTTAATCCAACCACAGTGTCCGATTTCAAAAAAGCTTTTCGGCGAAAGCAGAACATATCATTATTTTAATTCAGCAACTAGTCACAGAAAGCATTCAGCCATTTTCCAACCAAAGAGAGGTGTCACAAAAAGCAGAAATATAGATAAAATTAATCACTAAGCTTTGACGATCTTCATCAGATGACACTCCCAGGACTCAATGTTACACACTACATGTCTGTTTTGTTCGATCAAGTTCATATTTATATCCAAAAACCTCAGTTTACATTGGCGCCATGTTCAGAAATGCCTCCAAAACATCCGGAGAAATTGCAAAGAGCAACATCAAATAACAGAAATACTTATCATAAACTTTGATGGAAGATACATGTTTTACATAGAATTAAAGATAAACTTGTTCTTAATGCAACCGCTGTGTCAGATTTCCAAAAAGCTTTTCGGCAAAAGCACAATATTCAATAATCTGAGAACAGTGTTCAGCCACAAAAGCAAGCCATACAGTTACCCGACTCCAGTTGTGGAGTCAACAAAAGTCATAAATAGCATTATAAATCTTCCCTTACCTTTTCTGATCTTCATCGGAATGCACTCCCAGGACACCCACAAGAAATGTTTGTTTTGTTCGATTACGTCCATATTTATTTCCAAATACGCGTTTTGTTTGCGCGTCTAGTTCACAATTCCAAAGGCACAATGCGCGAGCGCAAAATCCAGACGAAAAGTCAAAAGAGTTCCATTACAGTTTGTAGAAACATGTCAAACGATGTTTACAATCAACCTTAGGGTCTTTTTATAATAAATATTCAATAATATTCCAACCGGACAAAAGCGTATTCATTACAGAGGAAAAAGAAGGCACGGCACACCCGCGTGACCACACAGTAAACAACTGATTGGCCACAGCCTAGTCCACTTGTTGAAACAGCTCTTATTCGACACCCTTCCACAATAGAAGCCTCAAACAACTTTCTAAAGACTGTTGACATCTGCTGGAAGCCTTGGGAAGTGCAATCTGTCCCCATAGACACAGCATATTGGATAGGCAATCACTTAAATGAAACTACAAACCTCAGATTTCCCACTTCCTGGTTGGATTTGTCTCAGGTTTTCGCCTGCCATATGAGTTCTGTTATACTCACAGACATCATTCAAACCGTTTTAGAAACGTTGGAGAGTTTCCTATCCAATACTACTTATACTATGCATATATTAGCATCTGGGACAGAGTAGCAGGCAGTTTACTCTGGGCACCTTATTCAACCAAGCTTCTCAATACTGCCCCCCTGTCACCAAGAATTAAATCCTCAAAAAGTTATACATCTGCACCATTGAGAGCATCCTGACTGGTTGCATCACCACCTGGTATGGCAACTTCAATGTGCTACAGAGGGTAGTGCATTCGGCACAGTACATCACTGGGGCCAATCTTCCTGCCATCCAGGACCTCTATACCAGGCGGTGTCAGAGGAAGGCCCTAGAAATTGTCAAAGACTCCAGCCACCCAGGGCCTCTCAAGTGGCGCAGTAGTCTAATGCATCGTAGTGCCACTAGAGATTCTGGGTTTGAGTCCAGGCTCTGTCGCAGCCGGCCGCGACCGGGAGACCCATGGTGCGGCGCACAATTTGTCCAGCGTCGTCCGGGTAAGGGGTTTGGCCGGCAGGGATGTCCTTGTCCCATCGCGCACTAGCGACTCCTGTGGTGGGCCAGGAGCTGTGAACGCTGACACGGTCGCCAGGTGTACAGTGTTTACTCTGAGACATTGGTGTGGCTGGCTTCTGGGTTAAGTGGGCATTATGTCAAGAAGCAGTGCGGCTTTGTTTGGGTTGTGTTTTGGAGGACGCATGTCTCTCGACTTTCGCCTCTCCCTCAACCGTACGGGAGTTGCAGCGATGAGACAATACTGTAACCACCAATTGGATACCACGAAATTGGGGAGAAAAAGGGGTAAAAGTTTTTTTTTTTTATTAAGACTCCAGCCACCCAAGTCATAGACTGTTCTCCCTGCTACCGCACGGCAAGTCTAGGTCTAAAAGGCTCCTTAACAGCTTCTACCCCCAAGCCATAATACTGCTGAACAGCTTCTAACCCAAAGCCATAAAACTGCTGAACAGCTTCTACCCCCAAGCCATAAGACTGCTGAACAGCTACTACCCCCCAAGCCATAAAACTGCTGAACAGCTTCTACCCCCAAGCCATAAGACTGCTGAACAGCTACTACCCCCCAAGCCATAAGACTGCTGAACAGCTACTACCCCCCAAGCCATAAAACTGCTGAACAGCTTCTACCCCCAAGCCATAAGACTGCTGAACAGCTACTACCCCCCAAGCCATAAGACTGCTGAACAGCTTCTACCCCCAAGCCATAAGAATGCTGAACAGCTTCTACCCCCAAGCCATAAGACTGCTTAACAGCTTCTACCCCCAAGCCATAAGACTGCTGAACAGCTTCTACCCCCAAGCCATAAGAATGCTGAACAGCTTCTACCCCCAAGCCATAAGACTGCTGAACAGCTTCTACCCCCAAGCCATAAGAATGCTGAACAGCTTCTACCCCCAAGCCATAAGACTGCTTAACAGCTACTACCCCCAAGCCATAAGACTGCTGAACAGCTTCTACCCCAAGCCATAAGACTGCTTAACAGCTTCTACCCCCAAGCCATAAGACTGCTGAACAGCTTCTACCCCCAAGCCATAAGACTGCTGAACAGTTAATCAAATGTCTACCCAGACAATTTACATTAACCCCCTGTTGTGCTGCTGCTACTCACTGTTAATTATCTATGCACAGTCACTTCACCCCTCCCTACATGTACATATTACCTCAATTTCCTCAACTAACCCGTATCCCTGCACATTGACCCTTTCAACCCTGTGTATAGCCTCGTTATTGTTATTTTATTGTGTTACTTTCTTTTTAACTTTAGTTTATTTAGCAAACATTTTCTTACTCTGCATTGTTGGTTAGGGGCTTGTAAGTAAGCATTTCACAGTAAGGTAAAATGCATTCAGTGCGTGTAAAAAATAACATTAGATTTGATTTGACAACATACACGAGAGAAGATTCAACACTTTGTTAAACATGTTCAGTCAATGAATGGTGGGTGTGAAGACCAAAACATTAAGCGTTGTGTGAGAGGATCACAGTGGTATTACGGTCACCATTTCACACCAGTGCTTTAATTATACTTGGGCTATCACAATCACAGAGATATAATCTGGTAAGGGGTAACATGTTAGGAATGCTGATTGAATAATGCCCTGGATGTACAGTACATTTGGCGAGGGTCTTAGGGTTTCAAAGGTGGATCAAGGCACATCATGAAAACCAACCTCTTCCGTTCCTGGGACAGAGTACCAATTCATCACACCCAAACATGAGAAAATAACTTGTTCAACTGGGTAACTATTGAAAATAAGGTTGCAAGATGATACATAAACATTCATCTTATGATCATTTATAAGTGCATTTATAAATGGTTAATAACTGGAGGTAAATATCGGCTCACTACTTGGCAAACACTGACTGGTTATTGCACTGTTTTGACCAATGCAATATAACATTTTTATTCATGTTTTTCAAATGCATTTACAAAGGATTTAAAAAAAATGGTTAATAATGTAATTATAACCCCTTTATAAATCCTTTTTGTAAAGTGTTAGCCTCATTCAGGGGTGGGCAACTCCAGTCCTCGGGGGCCTGATTGGTGTAACAGTTTTGCCCGAGCCACAGCTAACACACCTGACTCCAATAATCAACTAATCATGTTCTTACGTTTAAAATGTCATCAATTTAATCAGCTTTGTTTGCTAGGGATGGAGGAAAAGTCTGCCATCCATCCCTGGTCTAATTTGAGTGTTTGAATTTCTAATGTGGCTGCATGGAATTTGTCAGATTATAGTCAGGTGTGGTTTCATTGAATCCAATGGCAGTGTCCGCAATAAGGTAGCACAAAGAGACGCTTGTGGATTTGACAACTCCAATGCAGTTCCACCTCTGACACTGCCAAAACAACAGATGTCATTCTGATTAAATCTAGCCCATGATATCCTTATGTATGCCATCCATGGACAGAGAGAGAAAGATGGGGGGACTCATGGACAGAGAGAGAAAGATAGTGGGACTCATGGACAGAGAGAGAAAGATAGGGGGACTCATGGACAGAGAGAGAAAGATAGGGGGACTCATGGACAGAGAGAAAGATAGTGGGACTCATGGACAGAGAGAGAAAGATAGTGGGACTCATGGACAGAGAGAGAAAGATAGTGGGACTCATGGACAGAGAGAGAAAGATAGGGGGACTCATGGACAGAGAGAAAGATAGTGGGACTCATGGACAGAGAGAGAAAGATAGTGGGACTCATGGACAGAGAGAGAAAGATAGTGGGACTCATGGACAGAGAGAGAAAGATAGGGGGACTCATGGACAGAGAGAAAGATAGGGGGACTCATGGACAGAGAGAAAGATAGGGGGACTCATGGACAGAGAGAAAGATAGTGGGACTCATGGACAGAGAGAGAAAGATAGTGGGACTCATGGACAGAGAGAGAAAGATAGGGGGACTCATGGACAGAGAGAGAAAGATGGGGGGACTCATGGACAGAGAGAGAAAGATGGGGGGACTCATGGACAGAGAGAGAAAGATAGGGGGACTCATGGACAGAGAGAAAGATAGTGGGACTCATGGACAGAGAGAGAAAGATAGGGGAACTCATGGACAGAGAGAGAAAGATAGGGGAACTCATGGACAGAGAGAGACAGATCAGAGGACTCATGGACAGAGAGAGAAAGATAGGGGAACTCATGGACAGAGAGAGAAAGATAGGGGAACTCATGGACAGAGAGAGACAGATCAGAGGACTCATGGACAGAGAGAGACAGATCAGAGGACTCATGGACAGAGAGCAGGACAGAATGGATATGGTCAGAGGGTCACATTAGGGTCAGTACACATTAGCTCAGTACTAACCAGTGTCTGCTCCTCGATGGTGTAGAGCTGGGAGGAATCCTCTGCAAACCCTGTGTCTTCTCTCCTGCTCTCCATCTGTGAACGCTTCTGCTCCTCTGTTACAAACTGCTGTATCTCCTGCTGCTGCTTCCTCAACTCTAGCAGCTCCAACTGAGAGAGAGAGAGAGAGAGAGAGAGACAGAGGTCACGATCAGATGAGCTCCTGCATTTTTCAGCATTTTCTTTAAAAAAGATAGATTACGAGTTAGATAAACTTGGATTTTTTTGTCAGGAACACATACTGGATTCTACCCTCTACAACATAACCCCCACTTCAAATCAAAACTTAAAACCTACAACCTGATTTTGGATGGAATTACGGAATCACCTGGAAGGTTCACAACTACCAAAATGTATTTCTCTATACAGCAAATTCTCCGGAAAACAACAGAAACCTGAAAACACCATCCAACCTGGAACTGAGTGAGTAATGCTTAGTCTGAAACTATATTTTAAAAGCCAAAAGCCAATAAGAAAAATACACAACATTACTTTATAAGGACTGAAGTCTAACATAATTCTGCCAAGCTTGATACAGCTTCAACTAGCACTGACGTGTCAAGTGAGAGGTGTCAAAGTCCATTAGCCCAACAATGGCAGGAGAGTCACACAGTCTACCCCAACCAAATGGACAGCAGAACAGTCCACACCAGACCCTGACCATAGAGTCGACATCACAGCAGAACAGACAAATGAAGAACCCAAAGCCCAGCGGCTCTCACCCCCTCTGAGCACCCCCCTGTCAGCCAACCTGATAGCCCTTCTGACAACCCCCCCACACCCACTGAGGACAAACACAAGACACAGATTGTACTACTTATGGACTCAAATGGGAAATATATAGAAGAAAAAAAACTTTTTCCCAAACAGTGTGTCTAAACTCTGGTGTCCAAACACCCAGCGCGCCCTAGACCTTCTGTCTGAGGCCAAACTAGGCTCACCCAGCCACATAATAATACACACAGGCACAAACGACCTGAGAGCACAGCAGTAAAGAGTGGCCACAGCACTGAAGGGAGTGATTGAAAAGGCTTCTTCTACCTTCCCCAACACACAAGTGGTTATCTCCACCCTGCTACCACGAAAAGACTTCCACCCTGCCACAATACAGCGGGTAAATGCAAGTATTTCCCGTGACTGTGCCTCAAAACCAAACGTTTTCCTGGCCCACCACTCCACCCTGGACTTGAACAGCCTCTATGACCAGGTCCACCTCTAAAAGGCAGCAGTGCCCACCTTTGCCCGAACTCTAAAGGACATCGCTCTCAAACGTATCCCCAACACTTCACACAGGAGCAACAGATCAATAGACACCCCACCCAGACCAGCGAGACACCCTCCCAGACCTGCAGGACCCCCCCTGGACCTACACATAGAGGACCCACGCCAAGAGGAATTATATCCAGACCACCGCGCACCCAGACACATCCACACCCCCACCCCAACCAATCAACACCCCCACGTCAACCATGCCCACACCCCATTTAGGCCCCCTCAGATCAGACCTATGCCACTCCTGCCCACCCCATGCACCCCACCCCTGCAAAGAGGGCCTCAACATGGAAGCCACACATATGCCCAGGTAGTGAGCGGGCAAACAGTCCCAACCCCCACTCTCACACTCGCCCAAGCCAATGGCATGTACCAGATGCTCAGCAGGCTCTGCTCACACTTACTGGCCTGAGGCCAAACCATGACAAACAACATTGAACATTTACATTACATTTAAGTCATTTAGCAGACGCTCTTATCCAGAGCGACTTACAAATTGACTCTGGACACTCTGGAACAAAAAGCCTTCACTATATCATCCTGGAATATCCAAGGCCTGAGGTCATCTGCGTTTGGCCTGAAGAGCAGAAACCCGGACTTCACCAAAGAAATCGGTAATACAGACATTGTCATCCTGCAAGAAACCTGGTATAGAGGAGACAGACCCACTGGTTGCCCTCTAGGTTACAGAGAGCTGGTAGTCCCATCCACCAAACTACCAGGTGTGAAACAGGGAAGGGACTCAGGGGGTATGCTAATTTGGTATAGAGCAGACCTAACTCACTCCATTATATTAATCAAAACAGGAACATTCTACATTTGGCTAGAAATTCAAAAGGAAATTATCCTAACAGAGAAAAATGTCCTCAGGTGTGCTACCTATATCCCCCCACTAGAATACCCATATTTTAATGAAGACAGCTTCTCCATCCTGGAGGGGGAAATCAATCATTTCCAGACCCAGGGACATGTACTAGTCTGTGGCGACCTAAATGCCAGAACCGGACAAGAACCTGACACCCTCAGCACACAGGGGGACAAACACCTGCCTGGAGGTGACAGCATTCCCTCCCACATATGCCCCCCTAGGCACAACTATAACAACATAACCAACAAAAATGGGTCACAACTCCTGCAGCTCTGTCGCACGCTGGGTATGTACATAGTCAATGGTAGGCTTCGAGGGGACTCCTATGGTAGGTACACCTATAGCTCATCTCTTGGCAGTAGTACTGTAGACTACTTTATCACTGACCTCAACCCAGAGTCTCTCAGAGCGTTCACAGTCAGCCCACTGACACCCCTATCAGACCACAGCAAAATCACAGTCTACTTAAACAGAGCAATACTCAATCATGAGGCATCAAAGCCAAAGGAACTGAGTAACATTAAGAAATGCTATAGATGGAAGGAATGCAGTTTGGAAACCTACCAAAAAACAATTAGGCAACAACAAATTCAATCCCCTTTAGACAATTTCCTGGGTAAAACGTTCCACTGTAATAGTGAAGGTGTAAACTTGGCAGTAGAAAATCTTAAAAGTATATTTGACCTCTCAGCTTCCCTATCAAATCTAAAAATCTCAAATAGAAAAACGAAGAAAATTATCAACAATGACAAATGGTTTGATGAAGAATGCAAAAATCTAAGAAAGAAATTGAGAAACCTGTCCAACCAAAAACATAGAGACCCGGAAAACCTGAGTCTACGCCTTCACTATGGTGAATCACAAACAATACAGAAATACACTACGGAAAAAGAAGGAACAGCATGTCAGAAATCAGCTCAATGTAATTGAAGAATCCATAGACTCTAACCACTTCTGGGAAAATTGGAAAACACTAAACAAACAACAACACAAAGAATTATCTATCCAAAATGGAGATGTATGGGTAAACCACTTCTCCAATCTTTTTGGCTCTATAACAAAGAATAAAGAGCAAAAACATATACATGATCAAATACAGATCTTAGAATCAACTATTAAAGACTACCAGAGCCCACTGGATTCTCCAATTACATTGAATGAGTTACAGGACAAAATAAAAACCCTCCAACCCAAAAAGGCCTGTGGTGTTGATGGTATCCTCAATGAAATGATCAAATATACAGACAACAAATTCCAATTGGCTATACTAAAACTCTTTAACATCATCCTGAGCTCTGGCATCTTCCCCAATATTTGGAACCAAGGACTGATCACCCCAATCCACAAAAATGGAGACAAATTTGTCCCCAATAACTACCGTGGAATATGCATCAACAGTAACCTTGGGAAAATCCTCTGCATTATCATTAACAGCAGACTCGTACACTTCCTCAATGAAAATAATGTACTGAGCAAATGTCAAATTGGCTTTTTACCAAATTACCGTACAACAGACCATGTATTCACCCTGCACACCCTAATTGACAACCAAACAAACCAAAACAAAGGCAAAGTCTTCTCATGCTTTGTTGATTTCAAAAAAGCCTTCGACTCAATTTGGCATGAGGGTCTGCTATACAAACTGATGGAAAGTGGTGTTGGGGGTAAAACATACGACATCATAAAATCCATGTACACAAACAACAAGTGTGCAGTTAAAATTGGCAAAAAACACACATTTCTTCACACAGGGTCGTGGGGTTAGACAGGGATGCAGCTTAAGCCCCACCCTCTTCAACATATATATCAACGAATTGGCGCGGGCACTAGAAAAGTCTGCAGCACCTGGCCTCACCCTACTAGAATACGAAGTCAAATGTCTGCTGTTTGCTGATGATCTGGTACTTCTGTCACCAACCAAGGAGGGCCTACAGCAGCACCTAGATCTTATGCACAGATTCTGTCAGACCTGGGCCCTGACAGTAAATCTCAGTAAGACCAAAATAATGGTGTTCCAAAAAAGGTCCAGTCACCAGGACCACAAATACAAATTCCATCTAGACACTGTTGCCCTAGAGCACACAAAAAACTATACATACCTTGACCTAAACATCAGCACCACAGGTAACTTCCACAAAGCTATGAACGATCCGAGAGACAAGGCAAGAAGGGCATTCTATGCCATCAAAAGGAACATAAATTTCAACATACCAATTAGGATTTGGCTAAAAAAACATGAATCAGTCATAGAGCCCATTGCCCTTTATGGTTGTGAGGTCTGGGGTCCGCTCACCAACCAAGACTTCACAAAATGGGACAAACACCAAATTCAGACTCTGCATGCAGAATTCTGCAAAAATATCCTCCGTGTACAACGTACAACACCAAATAATGCATGCAGAGCAGAATTAGGCCGATACCCACTAATTATCAAAATCCAGAAAAGAGCCGTTAAATTCTATAACCACCTAAAAGGAAGCAATTCCCAAACCTTCCACAACAAAGCCATCACCTGCAGAGAGATGAACCTGGAGAAGAGTCCCCTAAGCAAGCTGGTCCTGGGGCTCTGTTCACAAACACAAACACACCCTACAGAGCCCCAGGACAGCAGCACAATTAGACCCAACCAAATCATGAGAAAACAAAAAGATAATTACTTGACACATTGGAAAGAATTAACAAAAAAACAGAGCAAACTAGAATGCTATTTGGCCCTACACAGAGAGTACACAGTGGCAGAATACCTGACCACTGTGACTGACCCTAAATTAAGGAAAGCTTTGACTATGTACAGACTCAGCGAGCATAGCCTTGCTATTGAGAAAGGCCGCCGTAGGCAGACATGGCTCTCAAGAGAAGACAGGCTATGTGCTCACTGCCCACAAAATGAGGTGGAAACTGAGCTGCACTTCCTAACCTCCTGCCCAATGTATGACCATATTAGAGAGACATATTTCCCTCAGATTACACAGATCCACAAAGAATTCGAAAACAAATCCAATTTAAAAAAAAGTCCCATATCTACTGGGTGAAATTCCACAGTGTGCCATCGGAGCAACCAGTGAAGAACACGCACCATTGTAAATACAACCCATATTTATGCTTATTTATTTTATCTTGTGTCCTTTACCATTTGTACATCGTTAAAACACTATATATATATATATATATATATATATATATAAATAATATGACATTTGTAATGTCTTTATTGTTTTGAAACTTCTGTATGTGTAATGTTTATTGTTAATTTGTATTGTTTATTTCACTTTATATATTCACTTTATATATTATCTACCTCACTTGCTTTGGCAATGTTAACACATGTTTCCCATGCCAATAAAGCCCTTGAATTGAATTGAATTGAATTGAGAGAGACAGAGACAGAGAGAGAGAGACAGAGAGACAGAGACAGAGACAGAGACAGAGAGAGAGAATGTGAGAACTAACTTTCGCCCACAAACAGGTAATGGATAGACACACACCCATACTGTATACTGTACTTGTTAGTATGGCAAATGGTGACATCAGAACAAACTGCCAAATGAAGATGAAGCTTTACACAGATCACAGATACACAAACAAGCACACACAAATACACACCCAATCCTTTCTACCACATACCGTAGTAAGTCTCTCCAGGGCTGAGAAGCGTTCCTCCCAGGTGGCAGTGGACTTCTCGAAGGCTTCGTGTCTCTTCAGTAGTTTCTCCACCTCGTTTATAGTCTGTCCCAGGTCCTTACTGGCCACGTACGGCTCCTGAGCCACTAGCCACGCCTCCGCCACTGAGGCATCCCGCGCAAACTGGCACACCTCCAACACTTGGGCACAAACAAGACAAATGTGTAAATATGCTATTTGGGCCCAGGTCTGGTGTTTCTGTGTTCACGCTGATCTATAGACTACAGTATGAGGACGGAAGGAAAAGGGGAATGTACAGCAGTTGTTGTTGTCATTGTGGTTGTTGTGGTTGTCATTGTGGTTGTTGTGGTTGTTGTTGTCATTGTGGTTGTTGTTGTCATTGTGGTTGTTGTGGTTGTTGTTGTCATTGTGGTTGTTGTCATTGTGGTTGTTGTCATTGTGGTTGTTGTTGTTATTGTTGTTGTCATTGTGGTTGTTGTTGTCATTGTGGTTGTTGTTGTCATTGTCATTGTGGTTGTTGTTGTCATTGTGGTCATTGTGGTTGTTGTGGTCATTGTGGTTGTTGTTGTACTCACAGAGCCTGAGCCAGTCCCATCGGTCGTCCCACTTGGTCATCATCTCCTTCTTCTTCTCCATCAGCTGGATCAGTTTCTCCTTGATCTGAGGGAGAACACGGATGACAGCAACACGGATGGTCAATTGAGTTCAGTGTTTAAATGAGGTAGTCACAAGATATAGAAAAAGCCACATACTGTATCTGAAAAAATTTCAAGTGGCACCAGGGTCTTTCCCAATTCCTTTCCTTGATTCCTTGCATACTCTCTCCTCGCCTCCTTCTCAAAACACATTGGAGGAGAAGGCCTGAGCGAAGGCACAGGCGAGGAGATAGGATGCAAAGAATTGATATAGTGTCCTGGTGTTCCTCACCTCAGCAGAGTATTTGTGTTTGCATGCCAGCAGAGCCTTGCCGTGCGCCACACAGTCAGAGAACTTTGGTCCACGCTGGTCGATCTCAGCCCTGATACCCTGGTGGTACTTCATAAGAAGCTCTACTGATGACACATCCCTGAGGAGAGATAGGTAGAAACAACCTGTTACCATCTAACTTTATCTCTCCATTCTCTATCACTCCATCCTCTATCTCTCTAGCCTTTCTCTCCAGCAGCCTCTTTCTCTCCAGCAGCCTCTTTCTCTCCAGCCTCTCTCGCCATCCTATATCTCTCTATCCTCTAACTCGCTCTAGCCTCTCTCATCCCTCTATCGCTCCTTCCTTTATCTCTCCTTCCTATATCTCTCTCCATCCTCTAACTCTCTCTTGCATCTATCGCTCTCTTGCCTTTATCTCTCACCCTCTATCTCTCCATCCTCTATCTCCCTCTACTCTATCCTCTATCTATCTCCCCATCCTCAAACCTCTCTATCGTCTAGCACTCCATTGTTATCTCTCTATACTCTATCTCTCCATCTCTTCATCCTCTCTCTTCATCCTCTATCTCTCAATCATCTCTCTCCATCCTCTATCTCTTTATCTCTCCAACCTCTCTCTCAATCCTGTTTCTCTTCGTCCTCTATCTCTCTACCCAATATCTCTCTACCCACTATCTCTCTATCTCTCCAGTCTCTCTCTCTGCATCCTCTATCTCTCCAGCCTTTCTCTCCAGCCTCTACCTCTCCATCTCTCCCGCTTCTATCTCTCCAGACTCTATCTCTCAACTCTATCTCTCTCTAGCCTCTATCTCTTACCCTCTTACTCTCCATCATATATATCTTCATCCTCTATCTCGCTCTATTCTATCTATATCCTCTATCTCTCTTTCCTATATCTCTCCTTCCTATATCTCTCTCCATCCTCCATCTCTTCATTCTCCATTCTATCTCTCCAACCTCTATCTCTATCCTATCCAAGATGGCATAGCAGTTCAGACGTCTTTTGTCCTCGTCTTGTCGTGTCCCGTATATATATATATATATATATATTTACAACTTTTTTCACATACATTTTTTTAATTTTCCATAAACTCATCTTCAAAACACTCTCCTGCAACCCGCCTCACCAATTTATATTTATAAAAAAGTATTATTTACCTCAAATCTGTAATCCTCCAAGAAGCTAGCCAGAAACTCCAAGAAGCTAGCCAGAAGCTAATCCAGAAGCTAATCAGAAGCTAGTTCAGAAGCTAGTTAGCTTCTTTACTGGCAAATTGTTAGTATTCAGCTAACCACGGTTTGTGGTCATCAGCTATCCTTTAGCTCGAAAATCTATCGCCAGTTTTGTACGGTGCAGCGCAGCGCGGCTCGGAACATACCGGACCATTTTCTCTCTCCATGTCCCTGGATTTCAACCGCTAACTCTGGACATTCATATCTGGATCTCACAGCTAGCTAGCTGCTATCCATGTGACTATCGGCTTTCGTCGATAGTCAATTATCAAACATCAATTATTCCGGAGCTAGCCAGCTGAAGAGTTCCATCAATCACTCCTGGGCTGCAATCACCTATCCGGACCCGTTTTACTGCCTACGCGGAGCCCCACCGGGCCTTCACAACTGGACTGCCGACGTTATCTACCCAAAGGAGTTATCCGGCTGGCTCCTCCGTCGCGACGTTACCTGAACGCCCATCTGCGGCCTGCTAACCGTTTGCTGTCTTATCGGCTGCTATCTGAATAGACAATCAGACAATTTATTTTTATTTTTTTCTTCTTGGGCCTCTATAACTATATCTATTGTTTTTATTTTTGTTGTTGTTGTGTGATTTGGATTAATCCCCTCTACCACACGGAATCCCACTAATCTATTGACGAAACGCAAGAGGTGGCTAATAACAGACCTCCACCCTGTGCTAGCTTGCTACCGATGGCCTGGCTACCTGTCTAAATCGCCGTGACCCCCAACCAACCTCTCCACTCACCGGACCCTTTTGATCACTCGACTAAGCATGCCTCTCCTTAATGTCAATATGCCTTGTCCATTGCTGTTCTGGTTAGTGTTTATTGGCTTATTTCAATGTAGAGCCTCTAGTCCTGCTCACTATACCTTATCCAACCTATTAGTTCCACCACCCACACATGCAATGACATCTCCTGGTTTCAATGATGTTTCTAGAGACAATATCTCTCTTCATCACTCAATACCTAGGTTTACCTCCACTGTAATCATTTTGCACGCCCAATTTTTCAGTTTTTGATTTGTTAAAAAAGTTTGAAATATCCAATAAATGTCGTTCCACTTCATGATTGTGTCCCACTTGTTGTTGTTTCTTCACAAAAAAATAGTTTTATATCTTTATGTTTGAAGCCTGAAATGTGGCAAAAGGTCGCAAAGTTCAAGGGGGGCGAATACTTTCGCAAGGCACTGTATATCTATCCTACCATGCCTTTCTAAGGTCTTCGAAAGCCAAGTCAACAAACAGATTACCGACCATTTCGAATCTCAACATACCTTCTCTGCTATGCAATCTGGTTTCAGAGCTGGTCATGGGTGCACCTCAGCCACGCTCAAGGTCCTAAACGATATCTTAACCTGTTGATGCTCTGGGGGCGCAATTTCATTTTTGGATGAAAAACGTTCCCGTTTTAAACAAGATATTTTGTCACAAAAAGATGCTCGACTATGCATATAATTGCTACCGTTCGAAAGAAAACACTCTGACGTGTCCAGAAATACAAAGATCTTCTCTGTGCGTGCCCTAAAACGTGAGCTTCAGGCAAAACCAAGATGAGATGGCATCCAGGAAATGACAAGGATTTTTGAGGCTCTGTTTTTCATGATCTCCTTATATGGCTGTGAACGCAAGAGGAATTAGTCAACCCTTTCTGTCGTTTCCCCAAGGTGTCTGCAGCATTGTGACGTATTTGTGGGCAGATCATTGGAAGATTGACCATAACAGACCACATTTACCACGTGTCCGCCCGGTGTCCTGCGCCGAAATTGGTGCGCAAAAGTCACCTGCCAGTATTTTTCCATGGGACACAGAGAGGAAAGCAAGCTTCCACGAACTGCATGTCAATGAAGAGATATGTGAAAAAACACCTTGAGGATTGATTCCAAACAACGTTTGCCATGTTTCGGTCGATATTATGTAGTTAATCCGGAAAAAGTTTCACGTTGTAGGTGACTGCATTTTCGGTTCGTTTCGGTAGCCAGACGCAATGTAGAAAACGGAACGATTTCTCCTACACACAGACGCTTTCAGGAAACACTGCGCATTTGGTATGTGACTGAGACTCTCCTCATTGAAAACATCAGAAGCTCTTCAAAGGTAAATGATTTTATTTATTTGGTTATCTGGTTTTTGTGAAAATGTGCTACATGCTACACAAAATGCTATGCTAGCTTTGCATACTCTTACACAAATTAGTCAATTTCTATGGTTCAAAAGCATATTTTGAAAATCTGAGATGACAGTGTTGTTAAGAAAAGGCTAAGCTTGAGAGCAAACGCATTATTTTAATTTTATTTGCGATTTTCAGAAATCGTTAACGTTGCGTTATGCTAATGAGCCTGAGGCTTTAGTCACAAACCCGGATCCGGGTTGGGGAGTTTCAAGAAGTTAACCGCCATCGATAAGAAACATTACTGTGCAGCCTTATTCATTGCTCTGGCCAAGACTTTCGACTCTGTCAATCACCACATCCTCATCGGCAGACTCGACAGCCTTGGTTTCTCATATGATTGCCTCCCCTGGTTCACCAACTACTTCTCTGATAGAGTTCAGTGTGTCAAATCAGAGGGTCTGCTGTCCGGACCTCTGGCAGTCTCTATGGGGGTGCCACAGGGTTCAATTTTTGGACCGACTCTCTTCTCTGTATACATCAATGAGGTCGCTCTTGCTGCTGGTGAGTCTCTGATCCACCTCTACGCAGACGACACCATTCTGTATACTTCTGGCCCTTCTTTGGACACTGTGTTAACAACCCTCCAGGCAAGCTTCAATGTCATACAACTCTCCTTCTGTGGCCTCCAATTGCTCTTAAATACAAGTAAAACTAAATGCATGCTCTTCAACCGATCGCTACCTGCACCTACCCGCCTGTCCAACATCACTACTCTGGACGGCTCTGACTTAGAATACGTGGACAACTACAAATTCTTAGGTGTCTGGCTAGACTGTAAACTCTCCTTCCAGACCCATATCAAACATCTCCAATCCAAAGTTAAATCTACAATTGTCTTCCTATTTCGCAACAAAGCATCCTTCACTCATGCTGCCAAACATACCCTTATAAAACTGACCATCCTACCAATCCTACCATGTCATTTACAAAATAGCCTCCAATACCCTACTCAACAAATTGGATGCAGTCTATCACAGTGCAATCCATTTTGTCACCAAAGCCCCATATACTACCCACCATTGCGACCTGTACGCTCTCGTTGGCTGGCCCTCGCTTCATACTCGTCGCCAAACCCACTGGCTCCATGTCATCTACAAGACCCTGCTAGGTAAAGTCCCCCTTATCTCAGCTCGCTGGTCACCATAGCATCTCCCACCTGTAGCACACGCTCCAGCAGGTATATCTCTCTAGTCACCCCCAAAACCAATTCTTTCTTTGGCCGCCTCTCCTTCCAGTTCTCTGCTGCCAATAACTGGAACAAACTACAAAAATCTCTGAAACTGGAAACACTTATCTCCCTCACTAGCTTTAAGCACCAACTGTCAGAGCAGCTCACAGATTACTGCACCTGTACATAGCCCACCTATAATTTAGCCCAAACAACTACCTCTTTCCCTTCTGTATTTAATTAATTTATTTATTTTGCTCCTTTGCACCCCATTATTTTTATTTCTACTTTGCACATTCTTCCATTGCAAATCTACCATTCCAGTGTTTTACTTGCTATATTGTATTTACTTTGCCACCATGGCCTTTTTTTGCCTTTACCTCCCTTATCTCACCTCATTTGCTCACATCATATATAGACTTGTTTATACTGTATTATTGACTGTATGTTTGTTTTACTCCAAGTGTAACTCTGTGTCATTGTATGTGTCAAACTGCTTTGCTTTATCTTGGCCAGGTCGCAATTGTAAATGAGAACTTGTTCTCAACTTGCCTACCTGGTTAAATAAAGGTGAAATTAAAAATTAACAAATACATCTCTCTATCCTCTATCTCTCTTTCCTATATCTCTCTTCATCCTCTATCTCACTGTACTCTCTCTCTATCTCCTTATACTCTCTCTATCCATCCTCTCTCTCTCCACTCTCTCTCTCTCCATCCTCTATCTCACTGTACTCTCTTTCTCTATCTCTTCATCCTCTATTCAATTCAATTCAAGGGGTTTTATTGGCATGGGAAACACGTGTTAACATTGCCAAAGCAAGTGAGGTAGATAATGTACAAAAGTGAAATAAACAATAAAAATTAACAATAAACATTACACATATAGAAGTTTCAAAACAATAAAGACATTACAAATGTCATATGTCTATATACAGTGTTGTAACGATGTACAAATGGTTAAAGTACAAAAGGGAAAATAAATAAATATAAATATGGGTTGTATTTACAATGGTGTTTGTTCTTCACTGGTTGCCCTTTTCTCGTGGCAACAGGTCACAAATCTTGCCACTGTGATGGCACACTGTGGTATTTCACCCAGTAGATATGGGAGTTTATCAAAATTGGGTTTGTTTTCAAATTCTTTGTGGATCTGTGTAACCTGAGGGAAATATGTGTCTCTAATATGGACAGGAGGATAGGAAGTGCAGCTCAGTTTCCACCTCATTTTGTGGGCAGTGAGCACATAGCCTGTCTTCTCTTGAGAGCCATGTCTGCCTGCGGCGGCCTTTCTCAATAGCAAGGCTATGCTCACTGAGTCTGTACATAGTCAAAGCTTTCCTTAAGTGTGGGTCAGTCACAGTGGTCAGGTATTCTGCCACTGTGTACTCTCTGTTTAGGGCCAAATAGCATACTTGTTTGCTCAGTTTTTTTGTTAATTCTTTCCAATGTGTCAAGTAATTATCTTTTTGTTTTCTCATGATTTGATTGGGTCTAATTGTGTTGCTGTCCTGGGGCTCTGTGGGGTCTATTTGTGTTTGTGAACAGAGCCCCAGGACCAGCTTGCTTAGGGGACTCTTCTCCAGGTTCATCTCTCTGTATGGCTTTGTTATGGAAGATTTGGGAATCGCTTCCTTTTAGGTGGTTGTAGGATTTAACGTCTCATTTCTGGATTTTGATAATTTGTGGGTATCGGCCTAATTCTGCTCTCCATACATTATTTGGTGTTTACGTTGTACACTGAGGATATTTTTGCAGGAATCTGCATGCAGAGTCTCAATTTGGTGTTTGTCCCATTTTGTGAAATCTTGGTTGGTGAGCGGACCCCCCTCTATCTCTCTCTGCTCTCTTTCTCCACCCTCTAACTTTCTATCCTCTATTGCTCTATCCTCTATCTCTGCTCTCTCTCTCCACCCTCTCTTTCTCCACCCTCTATCGCTCTATCCTCTATCTCTCACTGCTCTCTTTCTCCACCCTCTCTCTCCATCCTCTATCTCACTCTGCTCTCTCTCCATTCTCTATCTCTCTCTGCTCTCTTTCTCCACCCTCTCTCTCTCCATCCTCTATTGCTCTATCCTCTATTGCTCTATCCTCTATCTCTCTCTGCTCTCTCTCTCCATCCTCTATTGCTCTATCCTCTATTGCTCTATCCTCTATCTCTCTCTGCTCTCTTTCTCCACCCTCTCTCTCCATCCTCTATCACTCTAGCCTCTATCGCTCTAGCCTCTATCGCTCCAGCCTCTATCGCTCTCTGATCTCTTTCTCCACCCTCTCTCTCATCCTCTATCTCTCTCTGCTCTCTTTCTCCACCCTCTCTCACCATCCTCTATCGCTCTATCCTCTATCGCTCTAGCCTCTATCGCTCTAGCCTCTATCTCTCTCTGCTCTCTTTCTCCACCTTCTCTCTCCATCCTCTATCCTCTATCTCTCTCTGCTCTCTTCCTCCACCCTCTCTCTCTCCATCCTCTATCGCTCTATCCTCTATCTCTCTCTGCTCTCTTTCTCCACCCTCTCTCTCTCTCTCTCTATCCTCTATCTCTCTCTGCTCTCTTTCTCCACCCTCTCTCTCTATCCTCTCTCTCTATGCTCTCTTTCTCCACCCTCTCTCTCTCCATCCTCTATCGCTCTATCCTCTATCTCTCTCTGCTCTCTCTCTCCATCCTCTCTCTCCATTCTCTATCTCTCTCTGCTCTCTTTCTCCACCCTCTCTCTCTCCATCCTCTATTGCTCTATCCTCTATCGCTCTATCCTCTATCTCTCTCTCTATCCTCTATCTCTCTCTGCTCTCTTTCTCCACCCTCTCTCTCTCTATCCTCGCTCTCTATGCTCTCTTTCTCCACCCTCTCTCTCTCCATCCTCTATCGCTCTATCCTCTCTCTCCCTCTGCTCTATCGCTCTATCCTCTATCTCTCTCTGCTCTCTCTCTCCATCCTCTCTCTCCATTCTCTATCTCTCTCTGCTCTCTTTCTCCACCCTCTCTCTCTCCATCCTCTATCGCTCTATCCTCTATCTCCCTCTGCTCTATCGCTCTATCCTCTATCTCTCTCTGCTCTCTCTCTCATCCTCTATCTCTCTCTCTGCTCTCTTTCTCCACCCTCTCTCTTCATCCTCTATCGCTCTATCCTCTATCGCTCTAGCCTCTCTCTCTCCATCCTCTATCGCTCTAGCCTCTATCTCTCTCTGCTCTCTTTCTCCACCCTCTCTCTCTCCATCCTCTATCTCTCTCTCTGCTCTCTTTCTCCACCCTCTCTCTTCATCCTCTATCGCTCTATCCTCTATCGCTCTATCGCTCTAGCCTCTCTCTCTCCATCCTCTATCGCTCTAGCCTCTATCTCTCTCTGCTCTCTTTCTCCACCCTCTCTCTCTCCATCCTCTATCTCTCTCTCTGCTCTCTTTCTCCACCCTCTCTCTCTCCATCCTCTATCTCTCTCTGCTCTCTTTCTCCACCCTCTCTCTTCATCCTCTATCACTCTATCCTCTATCCTCTATCGCTCTAGCATCTCTCTCTCCATCCTCTATCGCTCTAGCCTCTATCTCTCTCTGCTCTCTTTCTCCACCCTCTCTCTCTCCATCCTCTATCGCTCTATCCTCTCTCCCTCTGCTCTATCGCTCTATCCTCTATCTCTCTCTGCTCTCTCTCTCCACCCTCTCTCTCTCCATCCTCTATCGCTCTATCCTCTATCGCTCTATCGCTCTAGCCTCTCTCTCTCCATCCTCCATCGCTCTAGCCTCTATCTCTCTCTGCTCTCTTTCTCCACCCTCTCTCTCTCCATCCTCTATCTCTCTCTGCTCTCTTTCTCCACCCTCTCTCTTCATCCTCTATCACTCTATCCTCTATCCTCTATCGCTCTAGCATCTCTCTCTCCATCCTCTATCGCTCTAGCCTCTATCTCTCTCTGCTCTCTTTCTCCACCCTCTCTCTCTCCATCCTCTATCGCTCTATCCTCTCTCCCTCTGCTCTATCGCTCTATCCTCTATCTCTCTCTGCTCTCTCTCTCCACCCTCTCTCTCTCCATCCTCTATCGCTCTATCCTCTATCGCTCTATCGCTCTAGCCTCTCTCTCTCCATCCTCCATCGCTCTAGCCTCTATCTCTCTCTGCTCTCTTTCTCCACCCTCTCTCTCTCCATCCTCTATCTCTCTCTCTGCTCTCTTTCTCCACCCTCTCTCTTCATCCTCTATCACTCTATCCTCTAGCCTCTATCGCTCTAGCCTCTATCGCTCTAGCCTCTATCTCTCTCTGCTCTCTTTCTCCACCCTCTCTCTCCATCCTCTATCCTCTATCTCTCTCTGCTCTCTTTCTCCACCCTCTCTCTCTATCCTCTCTCTCTGCTCTCTTCCTCCACCCTCTCTCTCTCTATATCTGCTCTCTTTCTCCACCCTCTCTCTCTCCATCCTCTATCGCTCTATCCTCTATCGCTCTATCCTCTCTCGCTCTATCCTCTCTCGCTCTATCCTCTCTCGCTCTATCCTCTCTCGCTCTATCCTCTATCTCTCTGCTCTCTTTCTCCACCCTCTCTCTCTCCATCCTCTATCGCTCTAGCCTCTATCGCTCTAGCCTCTATCGCTCTAGCCTCTATCGCTCTCTGCTCTCTTTCTCCACCCTCTCTCTCCATCCTTTATCCTCTATCTCTCTCTGCTCTCTTTTTCCACCCTCTCTCTCTCTGCTCTCTTTCTCCACCCTCTATCTCTCTCTATCCTCTCTCTCTCTCTGCTCTCTTTCTCCACCCTCTCTCTCTCCATCCTCTATTGCTCTAGCCTCTATCTCTCTCTGCTCTCTTTCTCCACCCTCTTTCTCCATCCTCTATCGCTCTATCCTCTATCTCTCTCTGCTCTCTTTCTCCACCCTCTCTCTCTCCATCCTCTATTGCTCTAGCCTCTATCTCTCTCTGATCTCTTTCTCCACCCTCTCTCTCTCCATCCTCTATCGCTCTATCCCTCTCTCTCTCCATCCTGTCACCCAAATAGCAGCTTTACTGATGGCATGTCCCTGGGGAGAGGTAGTAAGGTTATCATTTAACTTTATCTCTCTCTCTCTCTCCATCCCCTCACCCCTCCATATTGCCTGTCCACTCTCCTCCGTTTCCTATTGTGTAGTCATGAAGATGCTTTTCTATGCATATATTCAGTACGAGTGGGAATTAAACCCACAACTGTGGTGTTGCCAACACCTGGCTCCAATGGAGACATGGGACCCCCTTGCCTCCCCCCGCAGTCTTGGTTGCACTAGCTAGCTAGAATTTATGTCAACAGTCGGTCACAAGAGTTTACCGTGGTTTCTCCTGTGTCTCTATTTGCTGTATGGTGCTCTCCATCCAGGCCATCAGGTCTCGGACCATGGTGAAGAAGCGGAACTTGTCAGCTGTCTCCTCCAGGCGTCTCCTGCGGCCGTCACAGGCATCCAGTAGAGCCTTCCAGGCCTCCACCACCTCCTTCTCCTGGGCCTGGATCTCTGTAGCCTGGTCCCCAGCATACTGGGCGTGCAGACGGGCCGCTGTCTCCTGGAACTGCTGCACCTGGTGGGGGAGAAGGAGGGAGGTGGCGGTGATTTTTCTATATCTATAAAAAATGATTCTGTTATACTATGGTGGTGACAGAGAGAAACCTGAATGTAGAAGACTTTCATGCCCTCTAAGTTAGATGCTGTTCTTTTCTTTATGGCCCTTTGAGCCGGATTTGAACAACTCCAATCACAACTGGGGTTCAGTGATATTGCAATGTGTTGCTACAGGGAGCCCTGCACGCCGTACACAAACAAACGCTGTCTTTAGCTCCACAGATAAATCATTAGACTGTATTAGTGATTTAAATACGTGGACGGTTCACAACTTCCTCCAGCTAAATCAAGACAAGACTGAGGTACTTATTGTTGGACACAAAGCACAGAGAGAATCTGTCCACCCATTTTAATTTACGGGCTAAAAAAAATCTAGGTGTTATTTTAGATTCTGAACTCAATTTTGAATGACACATTATGAATGTGACCAAAATAGCTTTTTACCACCCGAGGCCCATTGCCAAGGTGAGGCCATTTCTCTCTTAAGCTCATACAGAGAGACTCATCCATGATTTTATGACAAGCAGGCTTGACTCCTGTAATGCTCTCCTGTCTGGTCTACCCAAGAGAGCCACTGGTCAACAGCAAAACATACAGAATGCTGCAGCACGGGTGCTGCCCAAGACCAGATGGAGAGCACACATTACAGGTTTTAAGCTCTCTGCACTGAGTGCCTGTGAGTTTTATAATTCATTTTAAGATTCTTCTATTGGTTGTTAAATCAATCCACGTTGGTGCACCCCAATACATGTCAGACATGCTTTAAGTCATGTACCCAGTAGGTCCCTCAGGTCCTCTGGCCTTTAACTATCCCAAAGTCTAGGACCAAGAGTCGTAGAGAGGCAGCCTTTAGTTACTATACCCCCAGCCTCTGGAATAGTCTGCCAGAGATCCTGAGGGGGATGGAACTGTTGACATATTTAGAAGAGATGTTAAAAGATATTTTTAGCTTTGCTTTACCTCGGGGTGCTTTTCAGTCTTTATTGTTGCTGTTTTTTTATCCTCATGTTTGTTGTGTAGTAAATATTTCAGCTTTTATTTTCATTGGTTTTTATTATTTTTTTCATGATGCACATTGAATTGCATTTCATGTCTGAAATGTGCTGTATGAATAAATCTTGATATGATGACTCACCTTGATGTAACTTGAACTGTACAGTTGTGGCCAAAAGTTTTGAGAATTACACAAATATTAATTTCCACAAAGTTTGCTGCTTCAGTGTCTTTAGATATTTTTTGTCAGATGTTACTATGGAATACTGAAGTATAATTACAAGCATTTCATAAGTGTCAAAGGCTTTTATTGACAATTACATGAAGTTGATGCAAAGAGTCAATATTTGCAGTGTTGACCCTTCTTTTTCAAGACCTCTGCAATCTGCCCTGGCATGATGTCAATTAAGTTCTGGGCCACATCCTGACTGATGACAGCCCATTCTTGCATAATCAATGCTTGGAATTTGTCAGAAATTGTGGGTTTTTGTTTGTCCACCCGCCTCTTGAGGATTGACCACACGTTCTCAATGGGATTAAGGTCTGGGGGGTTTCCAGGCCATGGACCCAAAATATCAATGTTTTGTTCCCCGAGCCACTTAGTTATCACTTTTGCCTTATGGCAAGGTGCTACATCATGCTGGAAAGGGCATTTTTCGTCACCAAACTGTTCCTGAATGGATGGGAGAAGTTGCTCTCGGAGGATGTGTTGGTACCATTCCTTAATCATGGCTGTGTTCTTAGGCAAAATTGTGAGTGAGCCCACTCCCTTGGCTGAGAAGCAACCCCACACATGAATGGTCTCAGGACACTTTACTGTTGGCATGACACAGGACTGATGGTAGCGTTCACCTTGTCTTCTTCAGACAAGCTTTTTTCCGGATGCCCCAAACAATCGGGAAGGGGATTCATCAGAGAAAATGACTTTACTCCAGTCCTCAGCAGTCCAATCGCTTTACCTTTTGCAGAATATCAGTCTGTCCCTCATGTTTTTCCTGGAGAGAAGTGGCTTCTTTGCTGCCCTTTTTGACACCAGGCCATCCTCCAAAAGTCTTCGCCTCACTGTGCGTACAGATGCACTCACACGTGCCTGCTGCCATTCCTCAGCAAGCTCTGTACTGGTGGTGCGTAGCTGAATCAACTTTAAGAGACGGTCCTGGCGCTTGCTGGACATTCTTGGGCACTGAAGCCTTATTCACAACAATTGAACCGCTCTCCTTAAAGTTATTGATCCGATAAATGGTTGATTTAAGTGCAATCTTACTGGCAGCAATATCCTTGCCTGTGAAGCCCTTTTTGTGCAAAGCATTGATGACGGCACGTATTTCCTTGCAGGTAACCATGGTTGACAGAGGAAGAACGATGATTCCAAGCACCACCCTCCTTTTGAAGCTTCCAGTCTGTTATTCGAACTCAATCAGCATGACAGAGTGATCTCCAGCGTTGTCCTTGTCAACACTCACACCTGTGTTAACGAGAGAATCACTGACGTGATGTCAGTTGGTCCTTTTGTGGCAGGACTGAAATGCTGTGGAAATATTTGGGGAGAGATTCAGTTCATTTGCATGGCAAAGAGGAACTTTGCAATTAATTGCAATTCATCTGATCACTCTTCGTAACATTCGTGAGTATATGCAAATTGCCATCATACAAACTGAGGCAGCAGACTTTGTGAAAATGTATATTTGTGTCATTCTTAAAACTTTTGGCCATGACTGTACATGGCTGTACACTAGCTCCATCTCTAGTCAGCATAATATCTCTTAGTCTTAATGCTGCCTCTCCTGTAGACCTCTCAACTCCAGGCCAAACAGGCAGTACAGGGTTAAGGTGTACCTGTTTTCCCAGGGCGCTGATGTCCCTCTCGAAGGCGGCGTGCATACGGTGGAAGGTATCCGCCTTGCTGAAGTCTTCTCCCAGGTCAGCAGGAATCTCATTTAGTTTCTCCTGGATTTGAGACACCAGCTCCTTCCCATCATCAAAGTACCTGAGAACGACCAGGACATTCTGTTACAGCTGACCCATCAGACCACACTGTGGTGTACACATATAATCTACTTTCATCTGTCAGAAGTCAGATCTCAAACATCTATGAAATATCTAAATGTTTTTTTTGTGTTTGTCTTGTTTTGGAGCCGAGGCATATGAAGCCAAAAACAGTTAGTGGCATTGATGAACCATTTGCCGTCATTTGTGTGCAGACTGACTTGAGCATGTTGTGTGCAGACTGACTTGAACAGGTCGTGGGAGGCCTGTAGGAGCTGAACTCGGGTGTCTATGAGTTCCAGCAGGTCAGCCCAGCTCTCGTTGACGCTGTCCCTCCAATCAGCCATGGCAGCAGCCTCCATGTGTCCCGCCTTGATCAGCTCATCTATCGTCTGGTTCACATAGTCCACCCGCTCCTGTCCCACCATCCCTGTCTCCCGGGAAAAGTCACGGAACTTGTCCCTCAGGATCTGGAGGTTTTTGATTTGGAGAAGGAAACGGAAGATAAAATCATCTTAAAAATGTGAAGATAATAATGCAATTATAAGAGCGTGGATATACGTCATAAGAATACAGAATATTACAGAGAGAACTAATACAAGGTGGGACTTCATGCTTGGACCATTCTCTATCCCTTCAGCGACCTAGAACTTTACATTTATTTGTTAGTTTTCCCCCAGCTTCAGTACCCCTGGGAAGCTCATTGAAGCCCTCCAGAGGTCCTAGCCCTCCCTCCCATCCTCTCCCTCCCTCCTCACTGTAACATGGTCCAGGTCCTGTCCCATCTCCTGTGAGGCGGCCACCACATCCCTCCCTCCCTCCCTCCCTCCCTCCCTCCCTCCCTCCCTCCCATCCTCTCCCTCCCTCCACATTGTAACATGGTCCAGGTCCTGTCTCATCTCCTGTGAGGCGGCCACCACATCCCTCCCTCCCTCCCTCCCTCCCATCCTCTCCCTCCCTCCTCACTGTAACATGGTCCAGGTCCTGTCCCATCTCCTGTGAGGCGGCCACCACATCCCTCCCTCCCTCCCTCCCTCCCATCCTCTCCCTCCCTCCTCACTGTAACATGGTCCAGGTCCTGTCTCATCTCCTGTGAGGCGGCCACCACATCCCTCCCTCCCACCCTCTCCCTCCCTCCTCACTGTAACATGGTCTAGGTCCTGTCTCATCTCCTGTGAGGCGGCCACCACATCCCTCCCTCCCTCCCTCCCTCCAACATGGTCCAGGTCCTGTCTCATCTCCTGTGAGGCGGCCACCACATCCCTCCCTCCCTCCCTCCCTCCCATCCTCTCCCTCCCTCCTCACTGTAACATGGTCCAGGTCCTGTCCCATCTCCTAGGAGGCGACCACCACATCCCTCCCTCCCATCCTCTCCCTCCCTCCTCACTGTAACATGGTCCAGGTCCTGTCTCATCTCCTGTGAGGCGGCCACCACATCCCTCCCTCCCTCCCTCCCTCCCATCCTCTCCCTCCCTCCTCACTGTAACATGGTCCAGGTCCTGTCCCATCTCCTAGGAGGCGACCACCACATCCCTCCCTCCCATCCTCTCCCTCCCTCCTCACTGTAACATGGTCCAGGTCCTGTCTCATCTCCTGTGAGGCGGCCACCACATCCCTCCCCCCTCCCTCCCTCCCTCCCTCCCATCCTCTCCCTCCCTCCTCACTGTAACATGGTCCAGGTCCTGTCCCATCTCCTGGGAGGAGGCCACCACGTCCCTCTCAGCGATCCAGTGCTCCAGATCCTCCACCTCTCGGCTCAGCAGGAAGTGATGATAGACATGGTCCAGCTTCCTCCTGCGGTCTTCTGCCAAGTCCTTCAGACCAGCGTACAGTTTATCCACCTGGCCCTGACGACGGATGATAGATTCACTATGGGGAGAGAGGGAAAGAGAAAGAGAGAAAGAGAATGAGAGACAGAGAGGGAGAGGGAGGGGAGAAGAGAAAGATAGATACTTGAATTGAGAGAGATAAATGAATTGAATTGAGAGAGAGATATAATTGAATTGAATTGAGAGAGATCAGGATAGAGAGAGGAGAAAGAGAGAGTGACTGACAAGATGAGACACTGTTTCATAGCTGTCTGATCTTTGATTGGTTAGAGACACAATCATAACCACACCCTCCCTCTCTCAAATATACTGTTACATAGTGAGGAACAAGTGACCAATTCGAAAAATGGATTAATACATTTATGCAACATGGTCTTGAATACTCTGAGGCCTACAGAGAAGGTAGTGACAAGATACATTGTAATACACAAGGTAAGATGACTGACAGACTGGTGTCTGGGTTCCACTCACCCATTAGGGTGGTCTTCATTCAGCATCTTCTGAGCACGGTCAGACAGCTTCTGGATGGAGTCTGAGTAGACATCTACAGCCTGCTTCACTATCAGGTGACGCTTCGACATCAACATGGCACTCTGCTCATCCTGGCGAATGGTGGAGAACAAATGAATACTTTAAAGTCACAACCTTTGTTTTTCAGCCAAACAGCATCCCCACCACTTGGTTTGCTATAAAGGGAAATAAAAACCACTCTCAAATTAATCAATGGCGCTACCTGATAGTTCTAAACATTTTTTGTGAATACCGTGGCCTGTCATCAGTTCCTGCTGTCCTATCCAGGCCTCTGCCTCCTCTACTCCTCCCTCCTCTCACCTCCTCTCTCTCCCTCCTCCCCTCTCCTCTCCTCCTCTCCTCCCTCCCTCCCTCCCTTCCTCCCCTCTCCTCTCCTCCTCTCCTCCCTTCCTACCTTCTCCTCCCCTCTCCTCTCCTCCCTTCCTCACCTCTCCTCCCTTCTCCTCCCCTCCCCTCTCCTCCCCTCTCCTCCGCCCCCCTCTCCCTCCCTCCCCCTCTCCTCCCTTCCTCCCTTCTCCTCCCTTCCCCCCCTCTCCTCCCCCTCCTCTCTCTCCCCTCTCCTCTCTTCCTCCCCTCTCCTCCCTTCTCCTCCCCTCTCCTCCCTTCTCCTCCCTCTCCCCTTCCCTCTCCTCCCCCTCTCCCCTCCCCCTCTCCTCCCCTCTCCTCTCCTCTCCTCTCCTCCCTTCCTCTCCTTCTCCTCCCCTCTCCCCCCTTCCTCTCCTTCTCCTCCCCTCTCCCCTCCTCTCTCCTCTTCTCCCTTCCTCCCCTCTCCCCTCCTCCCCTCTCCCACTCTTTCCTCTCCCCTTCCATCCTGACCTTGGCCTTGTCATCAGCAATCATGTAGAGTTCCTGCTCTCCTATCCAGGCTTCTGCCTCGTCAGCATCGTTGTAGTACTGCTGGGCCCGGTTAGATTCATTCAGCCGGTCTCTCCTCTTAGCCATCTCCTCCTGTAGCCTGGCCCACACCTCCTTCAGCTCCTTCACCTGGAATCAAAGCAATACACAGGTTTTCTATAGCCCTTTAAACAGATGCTTTACAATATAGAACACAAAGAAAACACACAGTCTCAAAAACAAACCGATAACCAGGATTGAAGGAAATAGGAAAGGGAGTGTGTGTGTGTGTGTGTGTGTGTGTGTGTGTGTGTGTGTGGAGGCTGCTAATGGGAGGACGGTCCATAATAATGGCCTGAATGGATTGTTATCAACCACATGGAAACCACATGTTTGATGCCATTCCATTGACTCCATTCCAGTCACTATTATGAGCTGCCCTCCCCTCAGCAGCCTCCACTGGTGTGTGTGTGCACACCTGCTCTCCAATACGCTCTGCCTCCGGCCCGCCCTCCTCTGTAGCGGCTGATGCCATCCTCCGGCCACGCTCCAACACCTCCTCCACCCGCGGCTGGTGGCCCTTCATCTCCCTCTGTAACGTCTGGTTCTTCTTCAACAGCAATTGGACCGTCTGGAGGTTGCTGCCATGTTCATCTGACATCGCAAGGGGCAACCTCTCCTCTACCCAGAGCTACGATAGACCGGCAGAGAGAAAGACAGATGGAGAGAGAAAGAGAGAAAGAGAGAGAGAGAGAGAGAGAGAGAGAGAGAGAGAGAGAGAGAGAAAGAGAGAAAGAGAGAGAGAGAGTTTACAAAATGGGACAAACACCAAATTGAGACTCTGCACGCAGAATTCTGCAAAAATATCCTCCGTGTACAACGTAGAACACCAAATAATGCATGCAGAGCAGAATTAGGCCGATACCCACTAATTATCAAAATCCAGAAAAGAGCTGTTAAATTCTATAACCACCTAAAAGGAAGCGATTCCCAAACCTTCCACAACAAAGCCATCACCTACAGAGAGATGAACCTGGAGAAGAGTCCCATAAGCAAGCTGGTCCTGGGGCTCTGTTCACAAACACACCCTACAGAGCCCCATGACAGCAGCACAATTAGACCCAACCAAATCATGAGAAAACAAAAAGATAATTACTTGACACATTGGAAAGAATTAACAAAAAAACAGAGCAAACTAGAATGCTATTTGGCCCTACACAGAGAGTACACAGCGGCAGAATACCTGACCACTGTGACTGACCCAAAATTAAGGAAAGCTTTGACTATGTACAGACTCAGCGAGCATAGCCTTGCTATTGAGAAAGGCCGCCGTAGGCAGACATGGCTCTCAAGAGAAGACAGGCTATGTGCTCACTGCCCACAAAATGAGGTGGAAACTGAGCTGCACTTCCTAACCTCCTGCCCAATGTATGACCATATTAGAGAGACATATTTCCCTCAGATTACACAGATCCACAAAGAATTTGAAAACAAATCCAATTTTGAAAAACTCCCATATCTACTGGGTGAAATTCCACAGTGTGCCATCAGAGCAGCAAGATTTGTGACCTGTTGCCACGAGAAAAGGGCAACCAGTGAGGAACAAACACCATTGTAAATACAACCCATATCTATGCTTATTTATTTTATCTTGTGTCCTTTACCATTTGTACCTTGTAAAAACACTGTAAATATATATATAATATGACATTTGTAATGTCTTTATTGTTTTGAAACTTCTGTATGTGTGATGTCTACTGTTAATTTTTATTGTTTACCTTACTTGCTTTGGCAATGTTAACACATGTTTCCCATGCCAATAAAGCCCCTTGAATTGAATTGAGAGAGAGAAAGATAGAGAGAGAAAGATAGAAAATGAGAGAGAGAGAGAATGAGAGAGAGAGCGAGAGAGCAGTGAAGGATAACACAGTGTTCATGTCAGCAATTCTCTAAGAAAGCCTTCTGACAGGTTTCAGATAGTAAAAACAATACTATAATGGGGTTGACAATAAGCTGAAAGGCATCCTCACAATCTCATCAGCCAGGTCCCGGTAGAACTGATGCACGGCCTTGGCTGCCTCCAACTTGCCCCTGCGCTGGGCCAGGGGGGTGAGGAGCTGCTGGAAGTCCCTCTGGATGGCCTGCTGCTCAGCCTCCAGCTCCGGCTGGTCCTCCCTGCTCCCGGCTGGGCCACCATGCTTCTGGACAGCCTCCTGGAGATTCTCCAGCTCCCTGGCTCGGTCACGCACGTGGTTCTCTGTTTGCTGGAGGTGGGTGGGAGGGGGTTAGAGAGGCTAGCCAGACATAGGACACAACTTTTGACAGACACACCCCTCCACACAGACACACCCCTTCACACAGACACACACACATACCTGGTGCTTCTTGAGCAGGATGTTGGCGTTGGTGAGGTCCTTGACCTCGTCGTCTCCCTGTAGTTCCTTCTGCAGCTCAGCCAGCCACTTCTTCATGTCAGCCTGACTCTGGTCAAACAGCTCGGAGCGGTTAGCATCAAACAGCAGACGGGCCTTGTCCTCGGCAGTGGACTCCAGCTTGTCCCACAGCTCATGCAGCCTGGTCAGACGCACCGTCACAATTGGCTCAAAATCAGGTTTGGAGTCCATCAGCTCCTGACCCTCCTGTGTGGATGTTGATGACAACAAGGGGACATTAGAAAGGCCACATTCAGGAGAAACATTCTTACTTTCTATAGAATCCATCAGCTCCTGTGGATGACAAGCAGGGTACATGTATGATAAGGATTATGATGGGATACACTATATGATTACTGTGATAGACTAATGTCCAGGATATGCTACAGAAACAAGATATCCTGCCCTGTGGGCCATTCTGGCTCTGAGTTTTTCATAGCCACTGTGCTTCTTCATCTGCATTGCTTGCTGTTTGGGGTTTCAGGCTGTGTTTCTGTACAGCACTTTGTGACATCAGCTGATGTAAAAAGGGTTTTATAAATACATTTGATTGATTGATTGATTCTTACTTTTTACATAATTATTTTAATCAAGTAAACAGAAACAGAAGCCAGTTTGTCTAGATGCCTTTATGAAGAGCAAGGATGATGATAGAAGGTGATATTCAGGAGACAACATTCTGACTTATTATAGCATGTGGCATATAGCAAGGATAAACAGTAACTGATACTATAGTGGAGAGAGTAGAGAACAGGCTCTGACTAGCTCAGTGTAGATATGTCACCACACACACACACACACACACACACACACACACACACACACACACACACACACACACACACACACACACACACACACACACCTGGTCTATCTTGTTGAGCCAGTCTTTGTTGGAGGCCAGCTCAGCCATGAAGGCCTGATGCTTCTTCCACTTGGTGTGAAGGTTCCTGTCTCCGTCGTACGACACGTCCTGAGCAGTCAACATCTTCTCGTTTATCCACAGAGTCAGCTGGAGAGATAGAGAGAAGGAGGGATGACGGGTGGAGGAGGAAGTGGGGGAGGAAGGGGAAGATGGAGAGAGGGAGTGGAGAGGTGGAGGATGGAGAGAGGCGAGGTGGGGAGGGAGAGGTGGAGAGAGGGAGGTGGAGAGAGGATAGGTGGAGAGAGGATAGGTGGAGAGAGGATAGGTGGAGAGAGAGACGATTGAGAGAGGGAGAGGTGGAGAGAGGAGAGGTAGAGGATGGAGAGAGGGAGAGAGGAAGGTGGAAAGAGGATAGGTGGAAAGAGAGGATTGAGAGAGGGAGAGGTGGAGAGAGGTAGAGGGTGGAGAGAGGAGAGGTGGAGGATGGAGAGGAGAGGTGGAGAGAGAGAGGATTGAGAGAGGGAGAGGTGGAGAGAGGCGAGGTAGAGGATGGAGAGAGGAGAGGTGGAGAGAGAGGATTGAGACAGGGAGAGGTGGAGAGAGGAGAGATAGAGGGTGGAGAGAGGAGAGGTGGAGGATGGAGAGAGGAGAGGTGGAGAGAGAGAGTATTGAGAGAGGGAGAGGTGGAGAGAGGAGAGGTAGAGGATGGAGAGAGGAGAGGTGGAGAGAGGAGAGGTAGAGGATGGAGAGAGGGAGGTGGAGAGAGGATAGGTGGAGAGAGAGGATTGAGAGAGGGAGAGGTAGAGAGAGGAGAGGGAGAGTTGGAGAGAGGAGAGGATGGAGAGAGGGAAAGGTGGAGAGAGGAGAGGTGGAGGATGGAGAGAGGGAGAGCAATACAGAGTCAGCACAGACAAGAACACTAGTAAGAAGTAGACAGGAACACATCTATCTATCGTGTCCCCAGAAAATAAATAAAATAACTTACATCCTGAGTGTTTTGCAGGAAGTGTTGAAGATCACGGTTATCCTTGAGAATCCCTGTCACCTCGTTGGCTTTGCCTTGGTTCTTGTTGTACCTGCAGATCAAACACACAGAGACATAACAGAATAACACATTACACTAACTCCCATATCCGCAAGGTTGTGTTCAGTAGGGCACACAACGGAAAGCATTATAAAACCATTTTGTAACAGAAAACGAAAATGAGCATATCTCATTCCAGGTTGTCCCTTTCTGTTTCAGTCCATTTCCTTTCGTTTGGTGCCTAATGAATACGACCAAGGTTGCCAAAACAGAGACCGATGGTGGGGTGTTTACCTTCAGAAGTAAAAAACATGCAATCCCCTACTGAGCCTTTCCAATTACAGCCCCTGCTCTTTGAAGCAACCCAGTGAAGAGCACTCTCTCTGGGATCAATACCCATCATAGCAGGCGTCTGGTGCCCCCCTCCTGTCTCCCTTAGAGTGGAATCGGATCAGATGGTGATGGCGTACGTTAATGGGAAAAAAAGCATCCACTTGCTCTCTCCCCCTCCACTGGAACAATGTAGTGATGTATTGCTGACCTAGCCGACTCAAAATGGCAGGCTAATAGCTTGCTGAACTACTCTATAGTATGTTTGCATCCCAAATGGCACCCTATTCCCTTTATAGTCCACTTACAGTAGTAAGTACTGCACTATGTAGGGAATAGGGTGCCATTTGGGACAGATCCCAATGTGTTTCATACTCCTCAGAGTGGCAGGATAATAGTTAGCTGAACGACTCTATGTGCTTAACACTCACTACTGAGGGTACAGACCAAGCTGCTCCTGGAGAACAAGTAAAGGTCAATTGGTCAGGTAGTGTAGTGTAGAGGTTTTCTCCGTGGAAGTACAGATAGAGGGTGACCCATTGTAAACCCATGACTGACACTCAAATCAAAATAATAAAAGTGGGGGCCATTTATATTCATTTATGGATAATATACTAAGATGTTTTATTTGATTTATTTTCAACTGTCCTGTCTTTTCGAAGAAAACTGATGTCTTTTGGAGGGTGATTTTGCTTCCCATTTTCATTATTAAAGTAATTAAGCAAATATTATACCAGAAAAAGACTGACCTGTCATGGATGGAGTCCATCTTGTCTTGGACCCTGGGGGAGTAGAGGTTCCCACTGTCCACCAATCTCTGTCCCCCCTCAAGCGTGCTGGCAAGCTTCTCCATGTTGGCGTCCATGGTGCAGACAAAGTCCTCGTGCTTCTTTAGGGCCTGCTCGGCTCCATCCAGGGTGTCGTGCTTGTCTGTGTGGGCCAAAGTGTACTCCTGCCACAGAGTGACAAACAATTAATTAATTAATCATTCAATCAATCAAATATCTGCTCCGTCCAGGGTATCAGGCTTGTCAGTGTGTATTGCAGTAGCCATACAAATCAGTGTTTTAGTCACAGAGTTTATTTTCTGCTGTACAGCTATCCATTTTCATCGGGTTTTTAACTCAATTTACATTCCATGTTTCAAATTTTCACTTTATTTGCCATGTGCAGGGTTGGGTAGGTTACTTTCTAAATGTAATCCATTACTGTCCAAAATTCTAATCAGCAATGTAACTTTTGGATTACCCAACCTGAGGAATGTAATCAGATGACTTTCCCTTTAAGAGTGATGCAGCGGTCTAAGGCACTGCATCTCAGTGCTTAGAGGCATCACTACAGACACCCTGGTTCGATCCCAGGCTGTATCACAACCGGCCGTGATTGGGAGTCCCATAGGGTGGCGCACAAATGGCCCAGCATCGTCCAGGATTATGACGGGGTAGGCCGTCATTGTAAATAAGAATTTGTTCTTTAACTGAATTACCTAGTTAAATTTAAAAAAATATTTAAAAAAGGAAATCATTCATTTATAAGAACAAAAATGTATGTATCAACTACAGATTGCTCATGTAAGTCTATCAAAAGTGTACGAGTTTGAGCATGTGTCCGTTAGGCTTATGGATTTTGGGGGGAATCAGCACAAATTACATCGAGCAATAAACAATAAACTAGTTGTTGATAGTATGGAGCACAATTCTACAGAGGAGTGTAGAAGAGAGGAACTCCCTCAAACTTTGAATCCATAGGCTGGGACAATGATTGATAGGCAGCTTAAACTTCAATTAAACAATTATTGGGTTAAAATACACATATACATTTGTGAACAGCCATCCATAAAAGCCACAATCCATGAGGCGCAAATAGTTAAATGAGAGAGCAGCAGCGTGATTCACATCAATGTGCTATGTAGATATAAAAATAAGTGATAAATGTATAGCCCGTAGGGAACCCCATTGCTGTCGTCCTTACCTCCAAACGTTTATTCAAGTTCAATCTTTGGATGCCGACAGCAGTTGCCAGAGGTGTGGACTCGAGTCACATGACTTGGACTCGAGTCAGACTCGAGTTACAAATATGATGACTTGTAACTCGACTTTAAAACCAATGACTCGTAACTTGACTTGGACTTGAGCCTTATGACTCGACCTGACTTGATACCCTCCCCAAGCCTCCCCAAGCCTCCCCAAACCTCCCCAAACCTCCCCAACCCTCCTCAAGCCCAAATATTAAAAATGATGCTATTTTAAAAAGTGTGCAGTGCATCAACTCTTCATTTAACGGATTACAGTTTGAATCGGACAGCAGCCAATCAATCCGTGCCAGCTGAGAAACAGTTGTGCGAGGCAGAGCAGAGGAACGTCGGCGGGTGAGTTCAGATGGAGCCCTTGGAAAGGGCGACGATGTTTCAACAAAAAATTGATTGCAACTTACAAAACTTGCGTGAAGAAAATTACAGACGGAGGCGTAACAATTTCCAACTTTGTTCGACATTTGAAGCTGCACAAAGTACAGTAAGTTGTGGCTAATATAGCCGACAGCTATATATTGTATTACTTTACTGGTGTATCATGTAGGCTAACGTAATGTTACATCAATGAGCCTCCACACTGTCAGTCAGTGCGGGAATGTGATCATTGCACCCAAGATTGAGCTACAACTGGCTAGGCAGTTGGTAGCCTAAACCCTGCCTAATGTTACTGTTGTTCCTTAAACCATTGACATAGGTTAGCCTACTGCAACCACACAGAGAGTGAGTGTGTGTGTGTGTTTTAAGGTTGGGCGATTGTGTACAAGCCTACATTACCCGATTGCGCCCCGTAGCATTCCTGGATGGTCGATCACTATGGGGGAGGGGGGGGGGTCTTTCTCATGGCTACCCATGTATTTCCATGGAAATATAACGTTTATTTGGAAAGTAATAAATATATAGATAGCGCTCAAGTCTCAAGTCCTAAACTAAGACTTGAGACTTACATGAGACTAGTGAAACAATGACTTGGTCCCACCTCTGGCAGTTGCACCATTGGAAGACATAGCTTGGACTGTAGCCTATATAAGTCTATTCCTGCTCTTTTCCCACGATCCATCAAACACATCTGGTGTTTCATCATAGTGGTCTCGGACTTGTGGTCAGACTCACTCAAGCGGAACAAACTTAAACTTGAGCCTTTTTCAATGCTGATTTGAATGTCATTTTTTCCACAAACATCCTTTCTGAATTTAAAAGTAATCCTAGAATTAATCATCTAGTTTTTCAAAAGTATCGGTAATCTGATTACAATATTTTTGCTGGTAACGTAACGGATTGCAGTTTTTTTGTAATCCATTACTCCACAACTCGGGCCATGTGTAATGAATCTTACTCACTCCAGCATTCACAGTAAAACCCACAATACAAATTAAATACAAATACATTAGGGAAATGCTTATGGAAGGAAAAATGTCAATACTTTTTTATCTTCTTACCTGGTTGTTGTAAACCTTTAGTTAGCCAGGCAAATCACTGAGAACAAATTATCTTTTACAATAACGACTTGGTATCACAATATTCGTTAATCTTATCTTGTTGTTGAGGATGTTTGTTAACCTTTATTTAGATACGTAAGTCAATGAGAACAAGTTATCTTACCTGGTTGTTGAGGATGGTTTCCACCTGCTTGGTGTCCCTCATGAACAGCTGGAAGCCCAGGCCCTGGTCCAGGAAGCCCTTCCTGCTGTCCCACATCTTGTGGAGCTCGTCCCAGCCGCGGTCCAGACCCTTCAGCCTCTTGTCCAGCTCCTGGTACTGAGGGTCGTCCAGCTGGCCCTGGGTTACCGCCACCCCCGTGTCCCTCACCTGAAATAAATTGAATTGACTTGAATTGGATTGAGTTATGCTTGCTGTTCCACATCAAATACGTTTTTGTAATATGTCAATTTTCTGTTGTGAACCATACCCGCTGTTCTATCTATAACTCTTTTTTGGATAAGGCTAAATTGTAAATGTTCTTACAGAAGAAATGTGAAATGCATATTTATAAGCATGGTAGCAACTGAAAGGGAACAGTTTGGAGATGATGATAAAATGACTAGACCAAAGTTGAGGACACAACAGTCCACCTGACACAAGACTGAATCCAAACACTGTTGATTTTATGTGCATTTGACATTTACTGAACTTTTCGCCGCATTTGTTAATAACGAAATCTGAAAATAGTCTGGATAAATTCAGTAACATGATAAGAATATTCCGGGAAAATGTGGGGTAGATAAGACCAAAAAAATTACAAGGGTTTGAGTGAGAGGTCTAACTGGTGTCTCCGACTGGCCAAGCACCTCTCCAAAATGTGCACAGTTCCTAGGACATTCCAATGCACTTTTATAACAAAAAAAAGAGTTAAATTATAAGCTTAGTCTTGGATCTCTCCTAGCTGTGCCGTTGAGGAACTAGAACAAGTACACTTGTAGTAGTTTTGTTTGGAACACAGCCCTGCATTCCCACCATCACACAATTACTGCTGTAGTTTATTCAATCCAAAAACTGCCCATTATAAATCACAATCTGGGTCAGGTGGGCATCATTCAAAAGTTTGTTCTATTGCCAACATGACTAGCTAAATTATAAAGTATGATCTCACAGTGATAGGCTTCACAGGGCAATTCAGAGAACAGATTTATAACTTTGGTGCACATAGAAAGGAGTCAAGCTTTCAGGTGCACCGCTGCAAATGTTCTTCACAATCGACAAACATAGGCTCATTCTGTTCAGAACAACCCAGGGCAGGGCCAGTGGTGGGAAAAGTACCCAACTGTCATACATGAGTAAAAGTAAAGATACTTTAATAGAAAATGACTCACGTAAAAGTGAAAGTCACCCAGTAAAATACTACTTGAGTAAAAGTCTAAAAGTATTTGGTTTTAAATATACTTAAGTGTCAAAAGTAAAAGTACATGTAGAAATCATTTCAAGTTCTTTATATTAAGCAAAGCAGGCGTTCATTTAAATGTTGATTTTCTTATTTACAGATAGCCAGGGGCACACTCCAACACTCAGACATCATTTACAAACTAAGCACGTGTTTAGAGTGAGTCTGCCAGATCAGAGGCAGTAGGGATGACCAGGGATCTTCTCTTAATAAGTGTGTGAATTGGACCATTTTCCTGTCCAGAATGCATCCAATGTAACGAGTATTTTTGGGTATCAGCGAAAATGTATGGAGTAAAAAAGACATTATTTTCTTTAGGAATGTAAGAGAAGTAATATTAAAAGTTGTCCAAAAAAAGTAAAGTCAAATCAAATCAATCAAATCAAACTGTATTTGTTACATGCTCCGAATACAACAAGTGTCGACTTTACAGTGAAATGCTTACCAAGTAGACTAAATAACGTATTTACTAGAAGAGCATATTTACCAAGTAGACTAAATAACATATTTACTAGAAGAGCATATTTACCAAGTAGACTAAATAACATATTTACTAGAAGAGCATATTTACCAAGTAGACTAAATAACATATTTACTAGAAGAGCATATTTACCAAGTAGACTAAAAAACATATTTACTATATTTACCAAGTAGACTAAAATAACATATTTACTAGAAGAGCATATTTACCAAGTAGACTAAAATAAAAAGCAATAATAAAAAGTAGTTGATGATTATACCGATCAGCTCATGAATAAGGGGGAGATGAAGAGTGGAAATAGTTTAAATATCAAAACCTATCTTAATGGGGACCAACTCTTTAAAAACTATATCCATATTTACATTCTGTTTGTTGATCACACATTCTCTAACAAAGCTCTTCATTTTTATTTTATTTAACCAGGTTAGTTGACTGAGAACACATTCTCATTTCCAGCAACAACAAAAAGTTAGGGAGAGGAGGAAAGCACCAATTGTAAGCTGGGGATGATTAGGTGACCAGATTGGGAATTTAGCCAGGACACCAGGGTCAACACCCCTACTCTTACAATAATGGGGTCTTTAGTGACCACAGAGAGTCAGGACACCTGTTTAACATCCCATCTGAAAAACAGCATCCTACACAAGGAAATGTCCCCAATCACTGCCCTGGAGAACAGGAAAGGGTGCCTCCTACTGGCACTTTCACTCCCCTTCCAGTAGCATCTGGTCTCCCATCCAGTGACTGACCAAGACCAACGCTGCTTAGCTTCAGAGGTAAGCCAGCACTGGGATGCAGGGTGGTTTGCTGCTGGACATGTTCTCATGTGGGCAGCAAGTACAAGACAGCACAGAGAAGCGGTATAAATGTTATAGTGGCGTTTTAACATGCATATGTGAGAGATGTGCTTTGATAATGCAACCTATGGATTACAAAATAAAGTTAAGGATTTTCATGTGAGGCAAGAGTCCTGATATGGGGTTTCATGGGAATGAGACTGGATATGAAAATAGCCTAGGCTCCATAAGACAGGAGAAGGTAGTATTTTTGCCGTTGAATTGTTAACAGACTTCACATCTGTGGCAGAGATGCCTAGGCCCTATGTAGTGAATTGTACATAGGTCTATCAAATTTGTGACTGTCTGAAGATGCACAATGACAGCTAAAAGAGGCACATGTTCTTTTATAGGCTATACTGTAGAGGTTTCCTGTAGGGTTTATTAACTGCATTCGGGTTGCATGTGCAGTCCGGCACTGTCAATTATGCATATGATTTGAATTTATGGTGACTTTGCGTCAAGTAAATACGCTAAAGGCTTCCATGCAACAAAGTCCTCGTGCTACTTCAGGGTGTCTGCTCGGACACATCCAGGGCGTCTGCTCGGATCCACCCAGGGCGTCTGCTCGGACACATCCAGGGCGTCTGCTCGGACCCACCCAGGGCGTCTGCTCGGCTCCACCCAGGGCGTCTGCTCGGCTCCACCCAGGGCGCCTGCTCGGCTCCACCCAGGGCGCCTGCTCGGCTCCACCCAGGGCGCCTGCTCGGCTCCACCCAGGGCGTCTGCTCGGCTCCACCGAGGGCGTCTGCTCGGCTCCACCCAGGGCATCTGCTCGGATCCACCCAGGGCGTCTGCTCGGCTCCACCCAGGGCGTCTGCTCGGCTCCACCGAGGGCGTCTGCTCGGCTCCACCCAGGGCGTCTGCTCGGATCCACCCAAGGCGTCTGCTCGGATCCATCCAGGGTGTCTGCTCGGCTCCATCCAAATGTGCTATTACATTTTTGGCTAATCTGATGCTGTGCATGTTGTATAGCCTATTTTATGGAATATCATTATTGTCGACATTGGGATGTTAAAATGAATTTCCCTGGGTTTTGTCATTTTATAGAGTAAGGTTACCCATGCTAATTCTTACTGTACCTAAAACTATAGAGATCATAAACATTGACACTGTATCTGTCACATGCAGTACTCAAGTTCAGAACGGCTGTCAGTCAAAACCCATACAGAGCTGTGAAGTGCAGAGCCAGAGCTCTAACATCATGTATAGCATGTTACTGTACAGACACAGTGTTCCAAAATAGTTGCTTATCAGTGTCCAAATCTGCCATCTTCAATCTGTATAAATGTATGAGTGTAAAGAGCTACCCTTGCTTTGTATTGGTGTGTTAGGACTTTGTGTAAACTGTAGTTTAAATCCTAAACTGAAACTAACCTTGTGGTAGTCCTCCTCATGAGCATCCATTTCATCATATACATCATCGTGGAGGTTCAGCAGCTGCTCAGCCTGGGGCAGGGTCTCAGGCAAGTCCTCGGATGCCACGGCCTTCTGGGTCTTGAAGAGCCAGGACTGGAAGTCATCCATGTCCTGTAGGAAGGTCTGCAGTTTGGACACCTCTCCAAGAGAGTCCTACAATACAATACAACTTTAATAGTTAATTTGTTGTTGTTTGAGGGGATCAACTCCAGATAGCAAACACACACACAGTCACACACAAACACACCTCCCGGTCCTTCAGGGTGGCCCTCAGGTTATCCCAGGCTGCGTCCAGCTCGGCTCTCCTAAACAGGATGTCTGCAGCGTTGTCTGGGTGATCCTTGGCCAGCTGGTCCGCCTCGCTCCTCAGGAAGTGGAGCTTGTCTTCGATGGCAGCCAGGTCCCGCTCCATGCCGTAGAGTTTCCTCTGGATGGTCATCACAGCGTTCAGGTCGTTGCCCAGGTCCTGGGTAGACTTAATGACCCGGGTTTTGTCCCTGATCCAGGCCTCTGTCTCGTCACACTCCAGTCCATAGTTGTGGTAGCTGAGAGCTGAATCCACCTTACGCTTCTTGTCCACAACCATGGCCTTGAAGGCCTCCCACCTGAAAGAGAAGAGAAGCAGAGGAGAGAGTCAATATTAATAACGCAAGGAGGAAAGACTGTGGACTATGGATACATTTATATTAAGAAGAAGAAGAAGAAAAAGAAGAAGACAGCCTGAGTCTCACCTCTTATTAAGTCTCAACTGGCATTCCTTCACCTCTTTGGTACAAGGGTGTCTGCTGTCCTCAAGCTGCTTCACTGCTTTGTTGACATCATCAACACGCGTCTGGACATTAGCCATATCTGAAGCAAGAATACTCAACCTAAGAAGAGAAAACATAGTAATCAATACATCATACAGTGTGCAGTAGAGCAGGGCTCATCAGCCACGGACTGCAAATTGATCGCAAGAAGCCCAAACAGATATAATATTTGACTAAAACATAATCCTTTCAAACCTTGCTTACATTTGTATACGATCACACACAGTACATTGTATATCTCTCCATTATGCATGGGAACACTTTGGAGCAGATTTCCAAAATAAAAATCACTTGGAGCTGATTTGGTGGTGTTTTTACAGTCTACATGTCGAACAATTAAAACAAATATTTAAATAATCTATATTTTTTTCTCTGAAAACATGGGCCAAATTCAGGCCTGCGGGCCACCAGTTGGGGACCCCTGCATTAGAGCAAATATACAGATATGATTGGTGTCAGATCTCTACAAATGTGGAAGTCGTGCTTAACATTGCAGGGACCCAAACAATATGATACAATCTGATAATCTGTCTAATTTCTGCACAGATTATCTGCAATTTCTGCAATGTAAGCAGATTGGTTTGTACGTGTTCTGCACCACTTCCTCTCCAACCTTCATACTGTATCAGAACTGTGCTTTATACCTGTTCTGCACCACCTCCAGATCCTCTAGATTCTCCGGTACGTCCAGCCCCACCAACCAGGTCTCCTTCTGGCCCATCCACAGCTCGCAGGAGTCTGTCTCACTGAAGATTGTGTAGAGGGCCATGGTATCATCCAGCTTCTTCTGCCTCAGGTCACACAGGGACATCAGCTCCATGTACAGGTCTCTGATGTCCTTCAGACGTCTCTGGATGTCCGGCGTGTTGCGCAGCTCCTCGGGTAGCGCCGCCGCCTGGTCAAGTTCAAGTGTATTTTAAAGTGTGTTTGCCGAATACATACATTGCTGGAGAAATGTAACAACCTCTCAAATTCAAAGACAGAGCTGTGGATGCAAGTACTGATCATCCATGATATCAACATTATAGTTTTACCTATGTTTTAGGCTATACAGTGTTTGTTTACATTTTACTTTGTTTACAAACATTGGAGGAAAACCAGCATATATTTTGTACTATATTTGAATTAAGCTCATGAGGCATTTATAAGTTATATTCTTAAAGAATTGATGGGTGCATATCATTCACTTTTAAATCCAAAAATGGATGTAGCAACTGCACCGTTAAGCAGTACAGTAAAACACACCAAGGTGAGTCTGAAATGGTACCCTACTCCTTACATAGTAAACTACTTGCCCTGGGAATAGGGTGCCGTTTCAGACACATCCCCAATAAGCCATTCTGTCAGTCAGTCAGTTCATTCATTCACCTGTTTGGTCAGAGCATCGATGGTGGCTCCGTTCCTGGCGACATCGTTCCGGAGGTCTCGGTGTCTCTTCAGCAGCCTCTGAGTGGTATACTCATCATGGCCCATGTCATCACTAGTCATCTGCCTCTTGGCATCCAGCAGCCAGGCCTTCAGGTCTTCAGCCTCTCCCTGGAACTGAAAGAACCTCTGGGTGTCCTGGAGGTTCTGCCTTCTGAATGCTGCCAGCTCCTCCAGCTGCTGCCACTGACGCCTCACGTCTTCCATGCAATCCCCAACCTAATATATACAATAATAAAATAGATTTCATTTAGAATTGTATCCAAAGCGACTTAAAGTATTGAATGTATACATTTAAGTAACGGGGACACCAGCAGGAAGCAAACCCACGACCCTGGCATTGCAAGTGCCACACTCTACAACCTAAGCCCAGCACCCTCTACCAACTGACCTGGGGCGCCCCGAAGTGTCTGGCCTGGATCATCTTATCACCCTCATCCAGTATCTGCTGCAGGTGTGCACGGCGAGCCCCCAGCTCGTTCTCGAAGGCACTGTGTTTGCTCTGAAGGACCAGCACACTGGTCAGGTCCTTGCCGTAGTCCAGCGAGGAGAAGATATGCTCTTTCTCCTTGATCCAGCTCTCCAGCTCGGCCATCTGAGATAAGACATAATATACTTTATTGTGAATTGTCTCAGATACACTAACGTTTGTATTTTTCCTTTATCCCAAACCCCTTGAGAGACACACATATACACACACACAGAGAGAGAGAGAAAGTTTGGAGGACATGGTCCTCTGCAGTGCAGCACCAGTGGAATATTTTAGGGGTTAAGTCCCTTGCTCAAGGGCACAACCCTCCAGTTGCAAGCCCTTCTTTCCAGCCTCTCGACTACCTACCTCCCAGAAGAAGTTCCAGAGGCGTCGGGACTGCTCAAGGCGAGCGCGGCGTTGGGCCGCAAGGGCACACAGCTCCTGGTAACACAGGTCCAGGTGCTGCACCCGGTCCTTAATCACCTGGGGGTCACAGGGCTTGTAGCCTGGGAGAGAGAGGGGGGAGGTGGGTCAAAACATAACATGCAGTGATAATGGATCCCCCACTTTCCAATCTCAGGGCAGTTACTCTAACCACAAGAGTTGGATTATACTTTACATGCAGATATATTTTGGTCACACTATATTAAGATATATTTTGGTAACACTACATTAAGATATATTTTGGTAACGCTACATTAAGATATATTTTGGTAACACTTTACATGCAGATATATTTTGGTCACACTATATTAAGATATATTTTGGTAACACTACATTAAGATATATTTTGGTAACACTTTACATGAAGATATAATTTGCCTACATTTTACATGAAGATATAATTTGCCTACATTTTACATGAAGATCTACAGTATTTTGGGTTACTCTATACATGAAGATATATTTGGCATGAGGGTATACTTAATGTAATGTGTTACCCTCTTTTGTTAGATGATATGTACGGCCCGAGTACATAACAGGTAGCTGAGAGGGACAGTAGTAGGAATAGGAACGCTCCTTGCACTTCACTTACTATCTCTATTGGCAAACTTGAGAGCAGCCGCGTTGGAGTCGTGAACTCTTTCTGCCTGCACAGTGATGTCGGCCTCCACCAGAGCATGCTTCTGGAGCAGGTCATCCACCTCCAACAGGTGCTTCCCAAAGTCAGGGGAGAGCAGCCGAGCCTGGGGACATGCCACAGGGTCAGAGGTCAGGGGTGAGGGGGAGAGGTGGAGGGGGAGGGGAGGTCAGGCACAGAAGTGTGGGGTGGCAAGGAGGTTAGTTCATTGAGATGGGCCAAAAACTAGCAAAGGAATGTTGTAGCATAGCTTGCTTGAGCAGGGGGGAAACTATCATAATGTATTTCTGCAGTTATACACTGTATGCAAATACACTGAGCATACAAAACATTAAGAACACCTGCTCTTTCCATGACATACTGACCAGTTGAATCGAGGTGAAAGCTATGATCCTAATTGATGTCTCTTGGTAAATCCACTTTAATCAGTGTAGATAAAGAGGAGAAGACAGGTTGAAGAAGGATTTTTAATCCTTGACAATTGAGACATGAATTGTGTATGTGTGCCATTCAGAGAGTGAATAGGCAAGACAACATACTGAGGTGCCTGTAAACTGGATATGGTAGTAGGTGCAGGCGCACCGGTTTGTGTCAAGAACTGCAACGCTGCTTAGTTTTTCACACTCAACAGTTTCACGTCTGTATCAAGAATGGTCCACCACCCAAAGGACATCCAGCCAAAGTGACACAACTGTGGGAAACATTGGAGTCAAAATGGACCAGCATCCCTGTGGAACGCTTTTTTTCAGATTCATAACTTGGCCCATGCTGTGTCTGGTTCCAATGGCCTAGTGGGTTAGCTTGCAACGCCAGGGGTGTGGGTTAGCTTGCAACGCCAGGGTTGTGGGTTAGCTTGCAACACCAGGGTTGTGGGTTAGCATGCAACGCCATGGTTGTGGGTTAGCTTGCAACACCAGGGTTGTTGGTTAGCTTGCAACACCAGGGTTATGGGTTAGCTTGCAACACCAGGGTTGTGGGTTAGCTTGCAACACCAGGCTTGTGGGTTAGCTTGCAACACTACGGTTATGGGTTAGCTTGCAACACCAGGGTTATGGGTTAGCTTGCAACACTAGGGTTATGGGTTACCTTGCAACGCCAGGGTTGTGGGTTAGCTTGCAGCACCAGGGTTGTGGGTTAGCTTGCAATGCCAGGGTTGTGGGTTAGCTTGCAACACCAGGGTTGTGGGTTAGCTTGCAACGCCATGGTTGTGGGTTAGCTTGCAACAACAGGGTTGTTGGTTAGCTTGCAACACCAGGATTATGGGTTAGCTTGCAACACCAGGGTTATAGGTTAGCTTGCAACACTAGGGTTGTGGGTTAGCTTGCAACACTAGGGTTATGGGTTAGCTTACAACACCAGGTTTATGGGTTAGCTTGCAACACTAGGGTTATGGGTTAGCTTGCAACACTAGGGTTATGGGTTAGCTTGCAACACTAGGGTTATGGGTTAGCTTACAACACCAGGGTTATGGGTTAGCTTGCAACACCAGGGTTATGGGTTAGCTTGCAACACCAGGGTTATGGGTTAGCTTGCAACACCAGGGTTATGGGTTAGCTTGCAACACCAGAGTTATGGGTTAGCTTGCAACAGCAGGGTTATGGGTTAGCTTGCAACACCAGGGTTATGGGTTAGCTTGCAACACCAGGGTTATGGGTTAGCTTGCAACACCAGGGTTATGGGTTAGCTTGCAACACCAGAGTTATGGGTTAACTTGCAACACCAGGGTTATGGGTTAGCTTGCAACACCAGAGTTATGGGTTAGCTTGCAACACCAGGGTTATGGGTTAGCTTGCAACACCAGGGTTATGGGTTTGATTGCAGCAGGGGCCAGGTATAGTTAGTACAGTATGCATCACTGTCAATATCTTCCATTTTGTAAGTTTCTTTGGCCATATTGTTATTGTATTATGTGTATTATTACTATTATCATTGTACCTTCATCCCATCCATCCAGTTGATGATGTACAACATCTCCTGGAAGATCCTCTGCAGGGTAAGGTTCTTGTCCAGTCGTGCCCTGCGAGCTTTCAGCAGCTCCTGTAGGTAATCCCACAGCCTCAGGATGTTGTCCTTACGCACGTCGATGCGCTTGGTGTCGTGGTAACGCTCAGACTCCAGCTCTTTAGAGATGGCTACTATGCCCTGGATGCGTTCCTCGTAGGCAGCGATGTCCGTCTCGATGGCGTCGTGCTTCTTCTTAGCAGCCTCTACCGCCGGCAGGTCGTAGCCGAAGTTGTCCTGAAGGTGGAAGGTATTTGAGATGTGAAGAGACTGTTATATATGTCTATCTTAATATTTGGGGCAGGTAAGTATTCTGACTTGAGATCTGTGCAAGTTTTCACACAAGTATCCCACTGTCATCAATGAATGATTTACGCAAAGGTCCAAGTTGCATGCACTTGTCTCAGCTTTGAATTGGCCCCAAAATGAAGTGGATGTCTGTTTTGTTATGTTTTTATGGGCTGTCTATGTTCAGGTGAATTGCAGCTGTCAGCCAATCAGAATTCAGGGCTCGGACCACCCAATGTATAATAGTGCACACGTTAAGTCTGATATACCACGGCTGTTAGCCAATCAGCATTCAGGGCTCGAACCACCAAGTGTATAATAGTGGACATTTACCTGTGCCACCAGTCTCTGGTTCTCCAGTAGCCAGGTCTCTCTCATGGAAGCCTTCCTGTCGAAGCGTCTGGCCATCTGCTCCAGTTTCTCCTGGCGAATCAGCTCGTCTCTCAGGACACGTTCCCTCTCATGCTCCGCCCACTCCAAATGCTCCCAGGCCTGCAGAGGACAACATGGTTGATTACAAACTCAGCAAAAAAAGAAACGGCCCTTTTTCAGGATGCTGTGTTTCAAAGATAATTCATAAAAATCCAAATAACTTCACAGATCTTCATTGTAAAGGGTTTAAACACTGTTTCCCATGCTTGTTCAATGTACCATAAACAATTAATGAACATGCACCTGTGGAACGGTCGTTAAGACCCTAACAGCTTACAGACGGTAGGCAATTAAGGTCACAGTTATGGAAACTTAGGACACTAAAAGAGGCCTTTCTACTGACTCTGAAAAACACAAAAAGAAAGATGCTCAGGGTCCCTGCTCATGTGAATGTGCCTTAGGCATGCTGCAAGGAGGCATGACTGCAGATGTGGCCAGGGCAATAAATTGCAATGTCTGTACTGTGAGATGCCTAAGACAGCGCTACAGGGAGACAGGACGGACAGCTGATCGTCCTCGCAGTGGCAGACCACGTGTAATAACACCTGCACAGGATCGGTACACCCGAACATCACAGGTACAGAATGACAACAACAACAGCCCGAGTTATACTAGGAACACACAATCCCTCCATCAGTGCTCAGACTGTCCGAAATAGGCTGAGAGAGGCTGGACTGAGGGCTTGTAGGACTGTTGTAAGGCAGGTCCTCACCAGACATCACCTGCAACAACATCCCGTATGGGCACAAACCCACCGTCGCTGGACTAGGCAGGACTGACAAAAAGTACTTTTCACTGACAAGTCGCAGTTTTGTCTCACCAGGAGTGAAGGTCAGATTCGCGTTTATCGTTGAAGGAATGAGCGTTACCATGAGGCCTGTACTCTGGAGAGGTATTGATTTGGAGGTGGAGGGTCCGTCATGGCTTGGGGCGGTGTGTCACAGCATCATCGGACTCAGCTTGTTGTCATTGCAGGCAATCTCAATGCTGTGCGTTACAGGGAAGACATCCTCTTCTCTCATGTGGTATCCTTCCTGCAGGCTCATCCTGACATGACCCTCCAGCATGACAATGCCACCAGCCATACTGCTCATTCTGTGAGTGATTTCCGGCAAGACAGGAATGTCAGTGTTCTGCCATGGCCAGCGAAGAGCCCTGATCTCAATCCCACTGAGCACGTCTGGGACCTGTTGGATCGGAGGGTGAAGGCTAGGGCCATTCCCCCCAGAAATGGCCGGGAACTTGCAGGTGCCTTGGTGGAAGAGTGGGGTAACATCTCACAGCAAGAACTGGCAAATCCGGAGCAGTCCATGAGGAGGAGATGCACAGACAGGGACAGTCTATTTCACTGTCAGCAGGCTACTGTAGGACTTTGTTAAGATTAGTCATTCTTGTGTCTTTGTTCATGAATAAATCACCCAGTACTCAAACTACTGCCTCTGTCTTCTCCATTCCTGCATTCGGATGACGCCCCATAACGTAAGTAAGTCCTGAACCAGCCCACTATATTAAACTTAACTCCCATGTTAGTATTCCTGCAAGCTTATATTCCTTACCCTGTTGAGATCAGCCACTAGAGCCCCTTCCTTGGGGGTATAGACTCTCTGGTTGTTGGCTCTCATACGACTCTGGATGGTGAACAGCAGCACCTCCAGATTACCTTTCTCCTGGAACCTGGAACATCACAGACAAAACAATAAACGATGTGTCAGAACCAGAACAAGAATGTCTTATTTTAAAAGATGGGGGAAATTCCCAGGTTCAAAGTTACAAGAATCCTGAAGGTTTTCTGGAAAACCTAGATTTTTTTTGGGGGGGGCGTTTCTGGAATTGTGCAACCCTAGTTGAGCCATAGAGTAATACGGCAGGCTGATGTGACTGACTTGGGTGGTTTCTCCACTATGCGGTAGGAGTTGAAGGATTGGAGCTGCTGTTGAACCCCGGTCAGAGAGTTTGCCAGTTTACGGTTGTTCAAGATGATGATGGTCTGCTGTATCCATGTCAGCAGGTCTGACGACAGGGTTTCGTACTTGTCAATCATCTTCTCTGTCTCTATGGCATGGTCTAGTACCTAGAGGATGGATACAGAGGGTTAGGTTACTCAAACACTAGGGTGTAATACTGTCACATGAAACAATGCATGCACAGATTTACACACACACACACACACACACACACACACACACACACACACACACACACACACACACACAGCATTATGTATCCCATCCTCACCTTGCCAACTCTCTTCCCCTCCACCGCTAATGCCTTCATCTTGGAGAAGTAGTGGTAGAAAGCCACAACATATGTGATGATGGACTTCTCATCTGGGTTCTCTGTGAACACATCTGTAATAAAGACAGACAGTCAGAACTAGAAGATCACCTTGAGCTCAGCCCATAAAGACCTGAAAGGGACGGTTTCCCGAACAGGGGGTTCTGGACTGAAAAGGATTTTCTACTGAGATGTTCCATTGAGTATGCTTTTTAGTCCATGACTTGGCTTAATCTGGGTCCAGGAAACCGGTTCTTAGTTCTAGATGAGGGAACAGCACATTGTCACTCACCTTCAGGGTCTAACAGTTTTGCTACTCCAAGCGTCTGCTCTGCTACATTGAAGGCATTCTGAAGATTATGGGTTGGATTGGACCTCTTCAGGCCACTATAGTCCACCAGGTCTGGCCTTGAGAGAGAGAGACATAACAATGAGGATTAGTTATAGAACCCATTGCCCTTCATGGTTTTGAGGTCTGGGGTCTGCCCACCAACCAAGATTTTTTTTTTAAATGGGACAAACACCAAATTGAGACATTGAATACATAATTCTGTAAAAATATCCTCGGTGTATTATGTAAAACACCAAATAATGAATGCAGAGCAGAATTAGGCCGATACCCACTAATGATCAACATCCAGAAAAGAGACGCTAAATTCTACAACCACCTAAAAGGAAGCGATTCCCAAACCTTCCATAACAAAGCCGTCACCAACAGAGAAATTAATCTGGAGAACAGCCCCCTAAGCAAGCTGGTCCTGGGGCTAAATTCACAAACAGACCCCACAAAGACCCAGGACAGCATCACAATTAGACCCAACCAAATCATGAGAAAACAAAAAGATAAATACTTGACCCATTGAAAACAGAGGAAACTAAAATGCTATTTGGCCCTGAACAGAGATCACACAGTGGCAGAATATCTAACCACTGTGATTGACCCAAAATTAAGGAAATCTTTGACTATGTACAGACTCAGTGAGCATAGCCTTGCTATTGAGAACGGCTGCCAAAGTCAGACCTGGCTCTTAAGAGAAGACAGGCTATGTGCACACTGCCCACAAAATGAGGTGGAAACTAAGTTGCACTTCCTAACCTCTTGCCAAATGTATGACCATATTAGAGAAACATATTTCCCTCAGATTACACAGATCAATCACAGCAGCAAGACTTGTGACCTGAAAAGGGCAGCCAAGAAAAGTGCAACCAGTGAAGAACAAACACTATTATAAATACAACCTACAGTGCCTTGCGAAACTATTCGGCCCCCTTGAACTTTGCGACCTTTTGCCACATTTCAGGCTTCAAACATAAAGATATAAAACTGTATTTTTTGTGAAGAATCAACAACAAGTGGGACACAAGCATGAAGTGGAACGACATTTATTGGATATTTCAAACTTTTTTAACAAATCAAAAACTGAAAAATTGGGCGTGCAAAATTATTCAGCCCCCTTAAGTTAATACTTTGTAGCGCCACCTTTTGCTGCGATTACAGCTGTAAGTCGCTTGGGGTATGTCTCTATCAGTTTTGCACATCGAGAGACTGAAATTTTTTCCCATTCCTCCTTGCAAAACAGCTCGAGCTCAGTGATGTTGGATGGAGAGCATTTGTGAACAGCAGTTTTCAGTTCTTTCCACAGATTCTCGATTGGATTCAGGTCTGGACTTTGACTTGGCCATTCTAACACCTGGATATGTTCATTTTTGAACCATTCCATTATAGATTTTGCTTTATGTTTTGGATCATTGTCTTGTTGGAAGACAAATTTCTGTCCCAGTCTCAGGTATTTTGCAGACTCCGTCAGGTTTTCTTCCAGAATGGTCCTATATTTGGCTTCATCCATCTTCCCAATTAATTTTAACCATCTTCCCTGTCCCTGCAGAAGGAAAGCGGGCCCAAACCATGATGCTGCCACCACCATATTTAACAGTGGAGATGGTGTGTTCAGGGTGATGAGCTGTGTTGCTTTTACGCCAAACATAACGTTTTGCATTGTTGCCAAAAAGTTCAATTTTGGTTTCATCTGACCAGAGCACCTTCTTCCACATGTTTGGTGTGTCTCCCAGGTCTCCCAGGTGGCAGGTGGCAAACTTTAAACGACACTTTTTATGGATATCTTTAAGAAATGGCTTCTTCTTGCCACTCTTCCATAAAGGCCAGATTTGTGCAATATTCAACTGATTGTTGTCCTATGGACAGAGTCTCCCACCTCAGCTGTAGATCTCTGCAGTTCATCCAGAGTGATCATGGGCCTCTTGGCTGCATCTCTGATCAGTCTTCTCCTTGTATGAGCTGAAAGTTTAGAGAGACGGCCAGGTCTTGGTAGATTTGCAGTGGTCTGATACTCCTTCCATTTCAATATTATCGCTTGCACAGTGCTCCTTGGGATGTTTAAAGCTTGGGAAATCTTTTTGTATCCAAATCCGGCTTTAAACTTCTTCACAACAGTATCTCGGACCTGCCTGGTGTGTTCCTTGTTCTTCATGATGCTCTCTGCGCTTTTAACGGACCTCTGAGACTATCACAGTACAGGTGCATTTATACGGAGACTTGATTACACACAGGTGGATTGTATTTATCATCATTAGTCATTTAGGTCAACATTGGATCATTCAGAGATCCTCACTGAACTTCTGGAGAGAGTTTGCTGCACTGAAAGTAAAGGGGCTGAATAATTTTGCACGCCCAATTTTTCAGTTTTTGATTTGTTAAAAAAGTTTTAAACATCCAATAAATGTCGTTCCACTTCATGATTGTGTCCCACTTGTTGTTGATTCTTCACAAAAAAAAATCAGTTTTATATCTTGATGTTTGAAGCCTGAAATGTGGCAAAAGGTCGCAAAGTTCAAGGGGTCCGAATACTTTCGCAAGGCACTGTATATTTACATTGATTTATTTTCCCTTTTGTAATTTAACTATTTGCACATCATTACAACACTGTATGTAGATATAATATGATATTTGAAATGTTTTTATGCTTTTGGAAATGTTGTGATTGTAATGTTTTTTTTTCACTTTTGTTTATTATCTATTTCACTTGTTTTGGCAATGTAAACATATGTTTTCCATGCCAATAAAGCCATTCAATTGAATTAGAGCGAGAGAGAGCGAGAGAGCGAGATAAAGAAAGAGAGCGAGAGACAGAGAGGGAGAGAGAGAGAGAGAGAGACAGAGAGTGTGAGAGACAGAGACAGAGAGACAGAGAGAGAGAGAGAGAGACAGAGAGAGAGAGAGAGAGAGAGAGAGAACATTGCTGTGGGGACTTGCTTCCATTCAGTCACAAGAGCATTAGAGAGTTCAGGCACTGATTTTAGGCGATTAGGCTTGGTCCGCAGTCAGCGTTCCAATTCATCCCAAAGGTGCTCAATTGGGTTGAGGTCAGGGCTCTGTGCAGGCCAGTCAAGTTCTTCCCCACTGATCTCGACAGACCATTTCTGTACGGATCTCACTTTGTACCCTAGGGGCATTATCATGCTGAAACAGTTTAGGGCCTTCCCCAAAGTGCTGCCACAAAGTTGGAAGCACAGAATCGTCTACAAAGTCATTGTATCCTGTAGCATTAAGATTTCTTTCACGGAACTAAGTTAGTTTGATTCATCCGTTGGACCACCAGATGGTAAAGCCAGATTCGTCATGCCAGAGAATGCATTTCCACTGCTCCAGAGTCCAATGGCAGCAAGATTTACACCACTTCAGTCGATGCTCGGCATTGCGCATGGTGATCTTAGGCTTGTGTGCAGCTGCTCGGCCATGGAAACACATTTCATGAAGCTCCCGATGACCGGTTCCTGTGCTGTTGTTGCTCCAGAGGCAGTTTGGAACACGGTAGTGAGTGTTGCAACAGAGGACAAATTATATTTACACGCTACGTGCTTCAGCACTCGGCGGTCCCATTCTATGAGCTTGTGTGGCCTACCACTTCGCGGCTGAGCCGTTGTTGCGCCTAGACTTTTTCACTTCAAAATAACACTTACAGTTGACCAGGGCAGCTCCAGCATGGCAGAAAATTGACAAACTGACTTGTTGGAAAGGTGGCATCCTATGACGGTGCTACGTTGAAAGTCTGAGCTCTTCAGTAAGGCCATTCTACTGCCAATGTTTGTCTATGGAGATTGCATAGCTGTGTGCTTGATTTTATACACCTGTCAGCAACGGGTGTGGCTGAAACAGCCGAATCCACTAATTTGAATTATAGTGTATATGGTTCTGTTACAACCAGGTTGTAACCAATGTCATCATTCTGGCACAGCTATTGTGGATGATATGTGATTCTATCTTCTCTTACCTGTGTTTGTGTATGAGAGCACTGAACGCCATTCCGTCTTTCCAACTGGTGGTGAAGTTGGTGATGTTTACGTTTGGATATCTGTAGAAACAGGACGGACAAATAATCAATGTCACGGACTGGCCTCAATCCCAAACGGATCCCAGTAGCTAACAGGACTAATAACATACACGGATCCCTAATGAACCTGGCTTTATCCAAGCAACCCTGATCATTGATCCTTTTGTGGTTCCAATGTCTCTGTGAGTGAGAGCATGGTGTTGGCAAGATCAGGGCTGTGGGTTCTACTGACCTGACAAAGACTTTTATATGTTGAAGTGTTGTATATAGGGGATGGGGGGAATAGCAATATTCTTTGTGTGGGCCTCTCATTTCTTTATGTGGGTTCTATTGTCACATGGGCCACCAAGTTTCTTTGTCAATACTGACAGTTTCTGGAAATTGCTTTGGATTAGTCTTTTTTTACTCACCCGGCAGTCTTCATCTGGCACCAGAGTAGCAGAGCGTCCTTGGCTGTGCGGCTCTCGCGTTGAGTCCCGTCTGCCTGTCCCATCTCCACCACAATGTCTTGGATCTGTCGGACAGGGACAGGAGGGACAGCGAGTCAACTACAGTAATGAATATAGAATTTACACTAGACTAGATAGTTCTTACGTGGAGACCAGACAGACATAACACAACCTACATGTTGACGGACACCAAGACCGTTGTGAAGAGCACACAACAACGCCTATTCAACTCAAATCGTATTTGTCACATGTGCCGAATACAACAGGCTTGGAAGTGAAATGCTCTAAACCAACAAGGCAGCTAAAAAAGTTTTTTTATACAAATATTAACTTTAAAAATATATATATATTAGACAAAATAAACAACAAGTAGAAAAATATTTGATAACAAATTAAGACCTAGAAAAAATATGAATAAGAAATAAAATAAATAAATATTTAAAGAGCAGCAGTAAAATAACAATAGCGAGGCTTTATACAGGGGGTACCGATACAGTACTGGTGCGGGAGCACCAGTTAGTCGAGGTAATTGAGGTAATATGTACATGAAGGTAGAGTTGTTAAAGTAAAGTAACTATACATAGATAATAACAGAGAGTAGCAGCAGTGTAAGGGGGGGGCAATGCAAATAGCCATTTGATTAGATGTTCAGGAGTCTTATGGCTTGGAGGTAGAAGCTGTTGAGAAGCCTCTTGGACCTAGACTTGGCGCCCTGGTACCACTTGACATGCGGTAGCAAAGAGAACAGTCTATGACTAGTGTGGCTGGAGTCTGACAATTTTTAAAGCCTTCCTCTGACACCGCTTGGTATAGAGGTCCTGGATGGCAGGAAGCTTGGCCCCAGTGACGCACTAGGCCGTACACACTACCCCCTGTAGTGCCTTGCGGTTGGAGGCCGAGCAGTTGCTATACCAAGCAGTGATGCAACCAGTCAGGATGATCTCGATGCTGCAGCTGTAGAACCTTTTGAGGATCTGAGGACCCATGACAAATCTTTTCAGTCTCCAGAGATAGGTTTTGTCGTGCCGTCTTCACGGCTATCTTGGTGTGCTTGGACCGTGTTAGTTTGTTTGTGATGTGGACACCAAGGAACTTGAAGCTCTCAACCTGATCCACTACAGCCCCGTCGATAAGAATGGGGGCGTGCTTGGTCCTCCTTCTCTTGTAGTCCCCCTCAGGACACTGAAGATTTGACATGAGTCCTCAGATCCTCAAAAAGTTCTATAGCTGCACCATCAAGAGCATCCGGACTGGTTACATCACCACTTGGTATGGCAACTTCTTGGCATACGACCACAAGGTGCTACAGAGGGTAGTGCATACGGCCAAGCATATCCCTGGAGCCATGCATCCTGCCGTCCAGGACCTCTATAACAGGCGGTGTCAGAGGAAGGCCCTAAAAAAAGATTTTGTTACTTACTAAAAAAAAATCTGCATTGTTGGTTAAGGGCTTGTCAGTAAGTATTTCACGCTAAGGTCTACACCTGTTGTGTTCGGCGTATTTGACATGTGTCACGCACTGACCATAGAGAGCCCTTGGTTCTCTATGGTGTAGTAGGTCAGGGCGTGACTAGGGGGTGATCTAGTATATTTATTTCTATGTTGGTGTGCTTGGTATGGTCCCCAATTAGAGGCATCTGGTAATCGTTGCCTCTAATTGGGGATCATATTTAGGTAGCCTTTTTCCCACCTGTGTTTTGTGAGATATTGTTTTGAGTTAGTGCCTATGGCACCTCTGATGTCACGATTCGTTGTTGGTTTCTTTTGGTTTGAAAGTTTGGGGTAAATAAAGATGTGGAACTTTAATCACACTGCACCTTAGTCCGTCTCCCCACACAACCGTGACAACATGCAGTGTATAGTGTACATTCTGTATATTTTAGAATGGGAGAATGTTTAGACATAAACTGTCTATTTCTTATTTTAGGCTGAAATATGAAGAGTATATTTTTATTAGTAATGAGGGTAAAACAAGTTAAAACAAGGTTTAAAAAAAGAGGCTAATACTAGATCTAGTATCTAATTGAAACATTGGTTAAACTGATAGAGCGGGGCATGTTAAATCTGTAAATGATCAAGGTTACCATCTTCCCACCAACTACCAACAAACACACTGTCAGTAATTAAAACAGGGATTCTATCTATGAGACAAGGCTAAATTTAGCACCACTTTGCTTCTCTTCTCCTCCGTTTGTTCTGACACTACGTAGGGATGCAGACAGAGGCTAGCTAGTCAACTCTTCCCTATTTTCTCCTCTCTTCCTTGATGGAGTGAAAAATGCAGCAACTAGGCCATATTGTTTGAACTAGCAAAGCTAAAAATAACAGTACAATGTCAAATTAAAAATAAACACTGTATCAGCCTGTTAAAAAGAATCACTGTATCAGCCCAGATAAAAGAATCAAACAGACATGGTCAAATCAAATCAAATTTTATTTGTCACATACACATGGTTAGCAGATGTTAATGCGAGTGTAGCGAAATGCTTGTGCTTCTAGTTCCGACAATGCAGTAATAACCAACAAGTAATCTAACTAACAATTCCAAAACTACTGTCTTATACACACAAGTGTAAGGGGATAAAGAATATGTACATAAAGATATATGAATGAGTGATGGTACAGAGCAGCATAGGCAAGATACAGTAGATGGTATCGAGTACAGTATATACATATGAGATGAGTATGTAAACAAAGTGGCATAGTTAAAGTGGCTAGTGATACATGTATTACATAAAGATGCAGTAGATGATATAGAGTACAGTATATACGTATACATATGAGATGAATAATGTAAGGTATGTAAACATTATATTAGGTAGCATTGTTTAAAGTGGCTAGTGATATATTTTACATCATTTCCCATCAATTCCCATTATTAAAGTGGCTGGAGTTGAGTCAGTGTGTTGGCAGCAGCCACTCAATGTTAGTGGTGGCTGTTTAACAGTCTGATGGCCTTGAGATAGAAGCTGTTTTTCAGTCTCTCGGTCCCAGCTTTGATGCACCTATACTGACCTCGCCTTCTGGATGATAGCGGGGTGAACAGGCAGTGGCTCGGGTGGTTGTTGTCCTTGATGATCTTTATGGCCTTCCTGTAACATCGGGTGGTGTAGGTGTCCTGGAGGGCAGGTAGTTTGCCCCCGGTGAGGCGGTGATACAGCCCGCCAGGATGCTCTCGATTTTGCATCTGTAGAAGTTTGTGAGTGCTTTTGGTGACAAGCCGAATTTCTTCAGCCTCCTGAGGTTGAAGAGGCGCTGCTGCGCCTTCTTCACGATGCTGTCTGTGTGGGTGGACCAATTCAGTTTGTCTGTGATGTGTACGCCGAGGAACTTAACACTTACTACCCTCTCCACTACTGTTCCATCGATGTGGATGGGGGGGTGTTCCCTCTGCTGTTTCCTGAATTCCACAATCTCCTTTGTTTTGTTGACGTTGAGTGTGAGGTTATTTTCCTGACACCACACTCCGAGGGCCATCACCTCCTCCCTGTAGGCCGTCTCGTTGTTGCTGGTGATCAAGCCTACCACTGTTGTGTCGTCCGCAAACTTGATGATTGAGTTGGAGGCGAGTGTGGCCACGCAGTCGTGGGTGAACAGGGAGTACAGGAGAGGGCTCAGAACGCACCCTTGTGGGGCCCCAGTGTTGAGGATCAGCGGGGTGGAGATGTTGTTGCCTACCCTCACCACCTGGGGGCGGCCCGGCAGGATGTCCAGTACCCAGTTGCACAGGGCGGGGTCGAGACCCAGGGTCTCGAGCTTGATGACGAGCTTGGAGGGTACTATGGTGTTAAATGCCGAGCTGTAGTCGATGAACAGCATTCTCACATAGGTATTCCTCTTGTCCAGATGGGTTAGGGCAGTGTGCAGTGTGGTTGAGATTGCATAGTCTGTGGACCTATTTGGGCGGTAAGCAAATTGGAGTGGGTCTAGGGTGTCAGGTAGGGTGGAGGTGATATGGTCCTTGACTAGTCTCTCAAAGCACTTCATGATGACGGAAGTGAGTGCTACGGGGCGGTAGTCGTTTAGCTCAGTTACCTTAGCTTTCTTGGGAACAGGAACAATGGTGGCCCTCTTGAAGCATGTGGGAACAGCAGACTGGGATAGGGATTGATTGAATATGTCCGTAAACACACCAGCCAGCTGGTCTGCGCATGCTCTGAGGGCGCGGCTGGGGATGCCGTCTGGGCCTGCAGCCTTGCGAGGGTTAACACGTTTAAATGTTTTACTCACCTCGGCTGCAGTGAAGGAGAGTCCGTGTTTTGTTTGGGATGTTTTAGTTTTAACACCAGATAATGATGGCTGTTGGCTGAAACCAGACTGTATACAGCTCCAGGTAGAGGGGATTTATGTTGAATTCGAGTTAATTGTTCAACCAGTGTTGTCTTTAGTGATTAGATCACCTAAGCTGGTGATCCCAGATCAGTTTGTGCTGTCTTGCCACCGGGACATAGAAGTTGGCTATAAAGCACAAACAAATCTGAGACCAGGCATGCACCAGGTGGTTTAAATTGAGGTAATTTTGTAACCTGTGTTGTTTAAGTGGTAAGTTAGAAGAAGAAGAATCCTAACTCACCTGGAATCTGAGAATTATGGTCCAGATGAGTCCCAGGATGAGGCGGTGGTTGCCGTCGACGATGTCGTGTGATCCCATATTCTCCAGGTGGACCCTCTGCTCCTTGAGGAACTGCAGGGCCTTGTCCACGTTCTCCAGACAGTGGATCCGCATACGGCCCTTAGTGGGCTTGGGCTGGAAGGAGGGAGAGAGGGAGAGAGAGGGAGATAATAGTAGTGTGGCTATTTACAGTGCCTTTGGAAAGTATTCAGACCCCTTGACTTTTTCCACATTTTGTTACGTTACAGACTTATTCTAAAATGGATTAAATAAAAAAATCCTTAGCAATCTACACACAATACCCAATCATGAAAAAGCAAAAACAGGTTTTTAGACATTTTTGCAAATGAATAAAAGATTAAAAACAGAAACACCTTATTTACATAAGTATGGAGACTTGAAATTGAGCTCAGGTGCTTCCTGTTTCCATTGATCATCCTTGAGATGTTTCAACAACATGATTGGAGTCCACCTGTGGTCATTTCAATTGATTGGATATGATTTGGATCGGCACACACCTGTCTATATAAGGTCCCACAGTTGACAGTGCATGTCAGAGCAAAAACCAAGCCATGATGTTGAAGACATTGTCCGTAGAGCTCCGAGACAACATTGTGTCGAGGCACAGATCTGGGGAAGAGTACCAAAAAATGTCTGCAGTATTGAAGGTCCCCAAGAACACAGTGGCCTCCATCGTTCTTAAATGGAAGAAGTTTGGAAACACCAAGACTCTTCCTAGAGCTGGCAGCCTTCCCAAACAGAGCAATCAGGGGAGAAAGGCCTTAGCCAGGGAGGTGACCAAGAACCTGATTGTCACTCTGACAGAGCTCTAGAGCTCCTCTGTTGGGATTGGATAACCTTCCAGAAGAACAACCATCTCTGCAGCACTCTACCAATCAAGCCAGATGGAAGCCACTCCTCAGTAAAAGGCACAAGACTCTCAGACCATGAGAAACAAGATTCTCTGATCTGATGAAACCAAGATTGAACTCTTTGGCCTGAATGTCAAGTGTCACGTCTGGAGGAAAACTGGCACCATCCCTACGGTGAAGCATGGTGGTGGCAGAATCATGCTGTGAGGATGTTTTTCAGCAGCAAGGACTAGTCGGGGTAGAGGCAAATATGAAAGGTGCAATGTACAGAGAGATCCTTGATAAACACCTGCTCCAAAGCTCTTAGGACCTCAGACTGGGTGAATGTTCACCTTCAAACAGGACAACGACACTCAGCACACATTCAAGACAACGCAGGAGTGGCTTCGGGACGAGTCTCTGAGTGGCCCAGCCAGAACCCGGACTTAACCCTGATCGAACATCTCTGGAGAGACCTAAATATAGCTGTGCAGCAAAACTCCCCATCTAACCTGACAGAGCTTGAGAGGAGAAACTCCCCAAATACAGGTGCCAAGCTTGTAGCGTCATACCCAAGAAGACTCCAGGCTGTAATCGCTGCCAAAGGTGCTTCAACAAAGTACTGAGTAAAGAGTCTGAATACTTACGTAAATGTAATATTTCCATTCCATTTCTAAAAAACAGTTTTTGCTTTGTCATCATGGGGTATTGTGGG